>NC_056741.1:806397320-806627075 GCF_019279795.1 Protopterus annectens | reverse complement strand
ATTGGGAAAAAACGTTATTTTAGTTTAATAACCTTTTTAACAGAAGACTTTGAAAATGGTGAGAAGATAGTAAAAATATGTGCCTTAAATGTATTTTATTTAATAATAACTATTTGTTAACCAAGGAAGTGAACTGGTCCTAGGACCTTTTTCACTCATAACCTGAACCAAATGCAATAAAATTCATTACCAGACACAACTCATAATTATGTTTATGATTTTTTTACAGAAAACCACTAAGTCAGAAATGAAAAACAGGGATAAAGCCTGGGAGCACTGGTGCAAAACCAAAACCCCCTCAGCTAGACAGGAATTCCTAGAATTACGCAATAGAGTCAAAAAGCTAATAAAACAGGACAAATTCCAATACTACCAGTCTGCCCTAGACTCCTCACAACACAGCCCCAAACAATTCTGGCTCTCCATAAACTCCATCCTCCACCCAGGTAAAGACAGTACCATTCCTCCTAACATCCCTCACTCCTCAGAAAATATTGCTACCTCATTCAACACACACTTCACCCAAACCATACTATAACTAGCTAAACAACACAACCCCCCTCCCCTCCAACCCACACCTTCAACTAGTAATCTCCCCACTGCCTTCTCTTTTTCTCCTGTACATACCTCCAACATAAAAAAACTCTTAACTAAACTTAAACCCACCAAATTAGCAGCAGACAACCTCCCAAGTGAATACCTACAAATCGCAGCTAATGCTCTGACCTACCCAATATCCATCTTGATTAACCGATCTCTGTTAGAAAGTTACGTTCCCACACTGTGGAAAGTATCACATATAATTCCCCTCCACAAAGGCGAACCCTCCACAGAACTAACCAATTACCGCCCCATAGCTATTCTCTCTCCACTCTCCAAAATACTAGAGAGATGCATACACTCTCAGGTCTCAGACTACCTATTTACTAACAACCTCCTTTCCAATACTCAGCATGGTTTCTGACCAAACCATAGCACCACCACTGCCTTATTCTCCTTTACTAACACTATCCTTTAGCATAAAAACAATGGCTATCTCTCCTCTGCTACTTTCGTAGACCTATCTAAAGCATTTAACATGGTCCCACACAAACAACTTATCTCTGTCCTCAATAACCTATCCTTCTCACAATCAGTCACGAACTGGTTTCAGAGTTACCTGTCTGACCGCCAACAATCCGTTGTATGGCAGAATGACATATCTTCCCAACTACCTGTCTCCATAGGGGTTCCCCAAAGATCCATCCTTGAACCCCTACTCTTCTCAGTTTACTCCAATAATCTAGCCTCTGCCACCAAACATGGCACACTCATACAATATGCAGATGATTCGACCATCATCTGCTCAGCCCAGTCCCTACCCAAACTGCAAAAAGTCACACAGGAAGCCTTTTCCTCTGTTGAAACATGGTTATCCAATGCCCAATTAATACTCAACCCAAACAAAACTAAACTACTCATCTTCCACCCCACCAAACATACTCAAAACAACTCTCACTTTAACATCACAGCAAAAGACAACACCACTATATACCCAACTGAACACACCAAATTGCTAGGAGTGGAAATAGACAATAAACTAAAATTTCACATTCACATATCCATGACCATAAAAAAAGTCCACAAAAAACTAGGAGCGTTATACAGAAATAAGCAATTTCTCACCAAAGCAGCAAAGATTTCAATAGCAAATTCCCACCTTATCTCCACTCTACTTTATGCCTCTCCAATATATACCAACCTAAGGCAATGTGATCTAAACAAGCTAGAGACCTGCTACAACAAAATTGTCAAATTCGCCACAGGGGCATCCTACCGTAGTCACCACTGTCTCTCACTTGCTGAACTGGGCTGGCTTGAACTCCCTCACTTCCTTCAGTGGTATCAACTCTCACTCGCCCACAAACTAGTAAACCATCCACTAAATGTCCCATCCCTCCAGAATCTACTCCAACCCTATCGCACCACCAGACCACTAAGATCCAGCAACAAAAATCACTTGCAGATCACTAAAGCCAATAACTCTGCTGGTGAAGCACTATTCTCTTGCGCCATAGCCAAATGATGGCACTCACTCCCACCCACAATTACCTCCGTACCATAATGCACCCACTTCAAAGCTTTACTAAAAGTGCACCTAAAAACATGCTGGCTATGCCCTTGCAACTCCCACTCTAATATCATCCACCCCATCCAACCACTACCTTTCTCTCCACTCCACTAACTACCTTGATTATAGCAACTTCAGATGCTCATAAGCCTAGTACTTATTATACAGCAGGAACTTCTCATTGTAACATTTGTTAATGTCTGTTATGTACTTCACAGATCTACTGATGTACTATGTTCTTCAGCTGTAAATATGTTGTAAGTAATTGCTATGTTAAATTGTTAATCGCTATGTAATCCAATGTAACTACTGTCTGTTTATTTTACTGTGGAGCTTTTCTCCCCGGGCCTCTGCTGAAAATGGACGTACGTCCACTCGGACACTCCCGGTCAACACATTTAAATAAATAAAATAAATAAATAAATGTTCTGTTACATATGATTTACTGTTACAGTTATGTTCTGTTACATATGTGGTACTTTTTAAAAGTTAAATTAAATAAAGCATAAAGAATGGATGATATGGTTCAAGGCATTTTATGGAATTACTAACTTCTAAGAGCATGCCTTCGTTGAAGGTTGGGCGTCAGGCTGGCAACTCAACACCATAAAAAAAAAAAAAAAAAAAACAACTGCCAATCATTAGCGGACCGGAATTCCACTGTGGCAACCCCTAACTGGGAAAAGCCGAAAGACAAACAACTAACTTCTAAGAAAACATGCACATACAAAAGAAGTTTATATATTACCCTTCATAGATTTCTAGGGGCTGATTACCCACATTAGTGAAGGTGGAATCAAAATGTGAGAGTAGATAACATTACATGTGTGTTTAGACATTTTTAACTATGAACAATTCTGCAAGTTAAGTCAAGAAAAAATAATTAATATTCTATATGCTACTGATTCTTTTGTGCTAATCATTTGCCTCTCTTTCATTTAGAAGCAAATATTCACAAATGAGGCTACAATAATAAGTGTAACATCAGTCCCTAAATAGAAACCACACAACTATCATCAGGATAAAAAAAGTAGTGTAAAATGAGGTTTTTATGATATATCATATCATATCATACTGTGTATATTTCACCTGCCAGCTTAAGCAGTACAACCATTCTACTGTCTCCAGTTTTAGTATCTGTTTTCATCATCATTACACCTATCAAATAAAATCTTAAGCATGTCACAGTCTTAGACTACTCGTAAACTGTTGGAAGGGTGCTCTGTACATTTACTACTTTCCTATTTTTGGAAAATATGCCTACCTGGCTTTCCCATCAGTTTGTTTTTGCAATATATGTCTTAAAGTATATCCTGCTTCCTTAAATATGTTTTCTATCTTGAACCTTATTCACATATTTGATACGGTAATAGCAATATATAGTTCCAACCACTGATAAATATCAGGACCAAAACAGTAAAAATCCAAAACATAAAAAAACTTAGACCACCACGGCTCACAATAGTGTTATTTATTGAAATGAAGTGCTCATCTGGTTTTACTTCAATAAAATAACGCTATTGTAAGCTGTGGTGGTCTGACCAAGTTATTTATGTTTTGGATATTTGATATGTTTTGAACATTTTAACGGATATTCCTCTCACAGATCATTCAAGTTATGCATTCTATGGTCATCTAAGCTCCATTGACAGGACTTTAGCCAAATATTCTCTATCATTTTATAAATCTTTCTCTGGGCCATTTTAGCACTATGTCTTTAGAGAAATATGGCCCCAAAAAGACATCACACGTAGAAGCTTTCTCAGTAAATTTTACAATGGTGTCATCATTGTTCGTTCCTTCTGTGGCTATGATGCCATTCAAGGAAAGACCTAAGATCCGAATACATCATTTACTTGAAATCTGTTTTATGCTCTCTGGTCACTTTTGTGTATACGGGTGCTTTTGCTGCTTTGTTTTCTTATGAAGTGTGTTTAGTAGCTGTTACTGTTCCATTACAACACTATATTCTGAATGTATTAAATGCTTTGTAGTAAAATGTACTTGCTATACACTGTACAGTTTTCTGTGATAGTTTTCATTTGAACTCACCAACCACATGATACTCTTTTCTTTTCTGTTTTTCCTGGATATCCATGTCATCCTGTTATGTTATCATTTGTTAGCTGGTTAAATGGGTTGGTCCAAAACTGTTTTCTGCCACACCCCAAACTACAAGGGCAAGGGTAAGGCGAAATACGACATATTAATATATGGAAAAATTACTGAAGCCTGTCAACAAGCTTACTTTTGGGAGGTGGGAGGAAACCAGAAAACCTAGAGGAAACCCATGGAGAAAAGAGGAGAAAATGTAAACTCTACAGACAGTGACCAGAAGTAAGGAATGAACCCCAGACTCTGCAACTTTGATGTAGAGCTCTTTCCTTTTTCTTCGAAAAAACACTTCTTAGGTCATCCCTGCTGAAAAGGAGGGCCATAGCTTATTAATAGCTCAAAAGGAGCATCTGAAAATGAAATCCATTAGTAATTTAAATTTTAGATAGACAACCCATACATGTTATATCAGACTTTTTTTTTGCTGCTCTGTTTACATGTTCACATTTTAGCTGACAAATCGCCATTTGAATTATTTCACCATTTAAGAACTTCAGTTACATAAGTACAACATAGGAGACAACATCCTGCCAAATGACACCTTTCCTCAAAGAAAGTAAACAATCCTCTTTGCTTTTCTTGATAAATTGCAGGAGCCATTTTTACTGTCCTGGGGTATGCGTGTGTGAATGTGTGTGCATGCGGGGTGGGGAGTGACTGTCATTCCTGAATAGCTCTGTCATCTATCTTACTGATCATACAGCATACCTCCAACACTTTGGAAAAGAATCACAGAATAGTAGAAAAGAGTTACTGCAAAAAAATGAACATCTCTCCTTCACCACTCCACGACATATAAATAAAACAGCAAAAATAGCAAACTTTCCAACAAACAAGACACCAGGGTGAAAAATTCTCAAATTTCTGGTACCTTGGCTTTTTGCCTTCAAGAAATATTAAACATCACACTCCACCCCTCTTTTATACACTACCAGTCAATTAGGTTAATTACAATCAGACAAAATTCACTATTTTTAAAGACACAGATTAGAATATTTATCTTTTAATCCTTCCATATTTTAACAATTTTTATATATAGAAAAACTTTTTAACACCATATATTTTGCAGAAATATTTTCATTTTATAACTGACAATTTCATCCTAAAACTTTTCATTATAATGTCAAGTTACTATCAATATTTATGTTCCTAGGTTGTAATGTTCTAAAGTTTATAATCATCCTGCATTCTAATCTGTTTAACTCTTCCTTAAAGTTTCCCCCATGAGCAAAGACGTTGACATTGGAAATGTAAGTAAAATGAATGCTTCTACTGCTGTTTCTTTTAATGCTAATACTGATATTGTTAATGGGAACCTTATTGAAGCAACTAGAAATGATAGAGTGTGTGAAAACCTAAAAGTAGTGAATTTATCGGACATTGAGTTAACTACGGAATTTGAAAAAGTGTTGCAACAAGGTCAGAAATGTGTTCCCTACTAGAATACCAAGCTTGGCAGATATCATCATTGATGTAAAACGTTTTTGCAGGAAATTGTATTTAAAAGCCTTTTTTGATATGAAAAATAATGAGTGTAAGAACAATGTGGGGATGGAAGGGGCAACTGAAATTGATGATGATGAGCTGCTAAATATTAACATTTATGAAACGGAAATGTTTGGAAACACGGATGTTTGGTTAGAAAATATTGAAAATGATGATGGGTATGAAAACCAAACTGAGATGTGCAATGAGTTTGACACTGGTTATGGGCATCTCTATGTACCTTAATCTGCCTCAAATAAAAGTAAATTTACACAACCCAAACTCCCAATGTGTATTAGAGTGTACGAAGATGTAGTTTGCAGTCAAATTGAGCGTGAATTTGATCATTTTTGAGGGAAGAAAAAAAGTATAATTTGTCAAAGAAGGAATGGAAGGAGTTACAGAAGGTACGCTTAAAACTGGACAAGTATGTTTTTGTCAAGCAGATAAGGGGGGTAACTGGGTGATAATGACTAGGAATGAGTATGAAAAAAAATGGTGATGGATTTAATAGGTAAAACTGATGAGTATATCGAATCAAGTAGGAATCCAGGACCCAGATTTAATGAAGAACTACCTGAAGTGTTAGAAAGGGGTGAAAGACTGGGTTTCCTTAATAGTAAAGATGTACAAAAGCTATTTAAGAAAGAGCCCAAAGACCCGAAGTTTTATGCGTTGGCAAAAATTCATAAAAATTTAAGTCCCCCCCCCCCCCCCCCCAGGTAGGCCCATTATTTCAATGATTTGGCTCATATTTAGAGAATGTAGAGAAATTTTTGGATTTTCATTTGAAGAAATATTTAAAAAGAGTACCAGCTCGTATTCAAAATACGAGGGAGCTATGTGATAGGCTAAAGAAAATTAGGTGGCAAGTTGAGTATTTTTGGGCCACAGTAGAAGTGAATTCTTTATATACAAGTATTGACACTAAAATCGGATTCCCTTGATTTAAACCATGGGTTCAGTCTACCCTGTCTAAATTTCTTCTGCCTAGCAAAAATCTGACTCACCTTCTCCTCTCCGTAGCCCCTTTCTATGAAGTTATACTTTAATTGTTCCATTTTTATTTCAAAACCATCATTCTCAGTACATAGTCTAGAAACCCTACCCAACTGCCCTTTGACTATGTTGTTAAAGGTATACTGGGGATGCATGCTGTCCAGTGCCAGCAGGCTATTTTTCCAACATCCTTTTTTATAATGTGTGGTCCTAAAACCCTCTGTATCCTGCAATAATCTTATATCCAGGAAGTCTATCACTGTTCTGGAGAAATTCAAAGAGAATTTAAGGAAGGTGGTGAAAGATCCTAACTAGCTGACAAAACTAAAAAGTTCTGCCTCATCTCCCTCCCATAACAGAAAAATTTCATCCACAAAGCGCCTGTATAGATCTATTATATCCCTCCACTTGTTGGACTGTCGTAACACAAATTGCCTCTCCCAAAAAACTATGACCAGATTAGCATAAGTGTTTGCACAGAGGGTGCCCATAGCTACCCCCTGTGTCTGTCTGTAGTGTTTGCCTCCACATATAAAGACATTATATTCCAAAACCATACTCAACAGTTCTCTCATCAATTTCAATTTGTCCTCCCGCAGCACATTAATTTCCATTAATAAATGTGTGACCGCTTCTATGCCATAGTAATTACTAATCACTGTGAAAAGACTCTGCACATCAAGGGTTACCATGAGGTACTGCAAAATACCTTTCACCTCTACCGTTTCTTTCCAAGAAGTTAGAAAATGCCCACAGTCTCTCAACACCTCTGTACATCCCATTACACAAGGTTTCAATAAGCACTCCAACCAAATTGAAATGTTTTCAGTGATCCATCCCCTCTGTGAGACAATGGGTCTTATGGGAGGGTTAACAGGATCTTTATGTAATTTTGGGAGAGCCTTATAAACTGGTGTGACCAGGTGCCCTATCCACAGAAATTCAAATAAATCTTTATCCATTAAGCCATCAACTAGTAACCGTTTTAAACAAGTCCTCACCTCAGAAATAATTCTGTTTAATGTAATCGGGGAGATCTGAGTGTAAGTGGATGTGTCTGATACCAAATCCGCTAATTTATCCTGATAAAAATACTTATCCAGGACAAACACAGCTCCTCCTTTGTCTGCATTCTTAATAATTATGTCTGTATTACATTGTAAACTCTTAAGTGCCTGCCACTGCATATCTGTCAAATTATTACCAAACATGCACTTTAACATCAAGTTCCTTGAGGCAACCTAATACTTTTCTTTCTGTTTTTAATCATACAGTGAGTACATTTATTAAGGTTTGTGAACAGGATATTTTACTTTATTTGTCTAAGGGGCATACCAGGAGTTTTTATAACTTGACATATATGCAGCGACAGGCACTTAAGGGTTTACAAGGTAATACAGACATAATTATTAAAAATGTGGACAAAGGAGGAGCTGTGTAACGAGGGTGGAATTTTTCCTAACATAGGGCAGGAATGAGAATGTGTGGTAACTGCAGTGTATGTAATAGGGTGCAAAATCTGGATGGTAGTAAAATAAATGAATAGAGGTACAAAGCAAGGGAAAATTATACTTGCAACTCGCAGGGTGTTTATATTGTTGGTTGTTCATGTGAAAGGGTCAAATGGTATATAGGATAAACCAAGAGGAAGGTGAGGATTCAGGTGCACCTAAGGGATACAAAAGCAGAAATATTTTTATCCCAGTAGCTGAACATTTTATGTCCATTCATGGGGGATGTAACACAGGTTTGATTTTTAGTTTCCTGGCTGTTCCTTATATGGCTCATGGGGGAAACTTTAAGGAAGAGTTAAACAGATTAGAATGCAGGATGAATGTTTCACCCTGGTGTCTTGTTTGTTGGAAAGCTTGCTATTTTTGATGTTTTATTTATATAGAAAGGAGGTACTGCCTAGGACTACAGATCTAGTGTTTAGTCCTAGACTGGATTAATTCATAGTTTTAATAGCACATGAAACCAGAGCTTTAAGGTAATCATTGAATTGCAGAATGTAGACACAACTAATAATGTAACCAATGTTTTCTGTCATTTCATTCATTCATTCATTTATTCATTCTCTGATAATGTACTTAATCCATTTTGGGGATGGAGGTGATCCAGAAACTATCTTGACACTCAGTGCAAGCAAGGCAGAGATTCTAGTCCTGGAGAGAACACCTAGCTCATCACAGGGCAAACACACATACACACAGACACACACACACACACAGACACACACACACAGACACACACACACACACACACACACACACACACACACACACACACACACACACACACACACACACACTCACTCACTCACTACTCGATGGCAAGAACACCTATATTGAAATTCTTGGTTTGCCACATCACTTGCAAGACATTTTTGGGATATGAGAGGAAACTTAAGCATGTAGTGAAAAACCACACAGTTACAGACACAGGGAGCACATGGTGACCCCACACAAAACACACTTTAGCCGAGAGCAGCATCACCAAACAATGTAACACTGTTCCACTCTGCAGGCTTTTCAGTGACCTGAATTTGGAATTAGGTTTAGTTACCATGAGGTAATAATGTGAGTTACTGAGGCGACATGGAATAAGTGACTTGGCTGATTTGTTGGAGAAACAAGGTGACTACAATGGTTATTTAACCATTTGAAATGTCTGGACCCACTTGCGTGAGTCCCAAAATACAGACTGAATGAAAAAACAAACTTATATACACTAAGTGCAAGATGGCTATTTCTCAGGATAGTCCCTTTTATCTGAGGTATGGTGATCTCAGAGTTAGTATATATAAGTTTGGAGGGTATGGTGGGCTTGTTCAAGAGTCATGCTTCTCCTGCATTTTTGATCTTTTTTTTCAACTTTTTTTTTTGACATGCCAACATTCAACATTTAAAGAGCCTTTTTAAAAGAGAGCCCTTTGAATAAAGAAAAAAATAGCTTATTACATAAAAGTATATTCTTTGCTGACAGTTTAAACCTTTGTGTGGAGTGAAGAAGCCGTTTTTCCTGCAGACTCGATCTAATTAAAGGCTTCATAAAATAGTAACTATTTTTAGTTGCCTAAGTCAGTGGATCAGAGCATAACTGCTGAGTATAGTCAGACTCTCATGTGTACTACATGACACAATTTGTTACTCACTGAGAAAATGGTTAAAGAAATGTTTTTTGTTAAGTCTGCAGGATAATGATGTATGGGGTAATATACTATCATAAGAAACAGATATTGTACTGACTATTATTGTGATTAAAGAAATGTATCAGTGCACTGAAGTACAGAAAAAATAATAATATAGACAAGCATTCCTAGACAAGCATGTAGGCCTGTGCTCCTCTAATATTCATACAAGTCACTTCACAACAAGACAAGTACACCTCTAATATTTATGGACATCACTTCACAACATGACAAAGAGTTAATCAAACATGTATTAGGTATCCAATAGTGTCAGCATACTAAACAAAAGACATCCTAAAGAAAGACAATATTAATGACAGCAGCAGAAGTGTAGCTGGTTGAACCAGCTCCCTGGGCCAGCACTATGAACCAGTGCCCCGCCATCTCAAAAAAGTAATAAGCAGATCGTACAAAACCCAAACCAAAATACAAAAGGCAGGGGCGTATCCATATTCATCAAGGATACCCACACCTCCAGCTTAGTGGCACAGCACGATGCTTCAAAGATCATCCACGTGCAACTAATAATGGGCAAAACTGCAATTCAAATTGTAGCTTGTTACAGATCACCCACCATGTCCCAGGACCCCCCATTCCACGTTTCTGGAAACACTGGGAAACATAAAGGTTCTACCAAACAACCTAATACTGGGTGATTTCAATTACCCAAATATTAACTGGGAGAACTACTCAAGTACTAACTCCCTTGCCCAATTTTTCCTAGAATTTATAAACTCAAATGCCCTGGTTCAACTGGTCAACACTCCCACCAGAGGTGACAACATATTGGACCTGGTCATCACCAACATGGGCAACCAGTGTTCCACGACAGAGGTCAACCCCTCGCTGGTTAGATCTGGCCATAAACAAATCACTTTGGATATCCATATTCCGCCCCCACCCCCGGATAAGAAAGCCAGCGTGAAAAACTTTTCAAAAGCAAACTTCACGTTACTTAAGACTGAGGTGGAAAGTTTCAAAGCCCCCATGCTGAAGGATAACACTGTCCAAGCTGCAAAATCCTTTACTAATGCATTCTACAGGCAGCTACAAGAATGCATGGATCGTGCAATTCCAAGCAAAACCAAGACTCACTCCTCCAAGAAAAGGAAACCATTCTGCTGGACCCCTGCCATAAACAAGCTATACAATAGAAGGGGAAAACTAGTACAGAAAAGAGCAAAATCCCAAGAAGGGAAGACATCCCTGATCAGTATCAGCAAGAAACTACAATCCCTCATAAAATCATCCAAGGTGAGCTTTGAAAGAAAAATTGCCAAGGACTCCAAAGATAACCACAAGGCATTCTTTAGCTATGTCAAGAATCTAAGTGGCAATGCTCAGATCTGCTCGGAGTTAGTGCAGAATGGCATAAAATACACTGAACCAACCAATATCTCCAACATCCTGGCAGACAGGTTCAGCGCAAACTTCACCCTCCTCTCACCCCCAAAAGGGCCCATAACCATACCAGAAGAATGTAGAGTCCCTGAAATCACAAACACTCAAAGGTTAAAACAGCCCTCTCCAAAGCCAAAAACACAGCATCAATGGGACCGGAAGATGTCCCAGGCTGTGTCCTACAAGAGCTCAAAGATGAACTAACCCCTCATCTAAACACACTGTTCAAACTCAGCCTCTCCACAGGCTACATACCTATAGAGTGGCGCACAGCAATGGTTATTCCGATCCACAAAGATGGAGCCACAACAGACCCTGGGAACTATTGCCCTATAAGCCTGACTAACTTGGCCTGCAAGGCTATGGAGTGCATCATCATGGAACTCATTAACAGAGACATTGGGAACCTCCAAACACTGGACCCTACCCAGTTTGGCTTTGTTAAGGGCAGATCATGCCTCTTAAACCTGGTGGACTTCTTTGAGACAGTTACCAAGGCTATAGACGAGGCAAAGGTGGTACACACAGCCTACCTAGACCTTGCTAAGGCCTTCGGCATCATTCCCCATTCTGGTATTATAGACAAGCTCACCAGTCTGAACATAAACCCCTACATCACAAGATGGGTTGCCAACTGGCTCACGGACAGAACCCACATGGTGAGAGTTGTGGGAGCTAGGTCCGACTCTAAACTGGTTACAAGTGGTGTTCCCCAGGGCTCAGTCCTAGGACCCCTCCTGTTCGGCATATACTTCTCAGAGGTACAGGCAAGCACAGGAGGACTATGGCTGACCAAGTTCACAGATGACTGCAAACTAGGGGCTATAATTGACTCTCCAGCTGGCACAGACATCCTCCAAAAGAGTCTCATTGAGACGGATACCTGGTGTCAAAATCATGGCCTCAAGCTAAATGCCAAAAAATGCATAGTCATCCCCTTTGGAAAAACAAAGTACCCAGAAACTACCACATAGGTGGTAGCCCCCTAAATATGGAAGACATAATAGGGGATCTGGGGACCCATGTAGATAGTAATCTCACCTTTCATAATCACATTGCCAAAGTGGTTAGAAAATCCTTCTACATGGCCCACCTAATCACAAAAGGGTTCGCATCCAGATCAAAAGAGGTCATTGTGCCCCTCTACTCATCACTCATCAGAGCCATCTTAGAGTACAACGCCCCATTTGGGATGTACCTTACAAGACACCTGCAACAGCTGGAAAGACCACAAAAGTACCTCACCAAGAGGATCAATGGCCTCAAACAGATGCCCTATGCAGCTCGACTGAAGAGACTCCATTTGTACTCGGTTGCATACTGCCTACTGACAGGTGATCTCTGCCTGACATACAAGGCCATGTCCAACCCAGAATTGATGGACATGCTCCACCTAAAGAAAACCTTATCCCCTCGAGCCACATGCTCTAGGGATCTAAACCTTACCACAACAATAAATAGGATGTGCTGGAGGGATAGATTCCTGTCCCAGAGACTTCCCATGCTCTGGAACAAGATCACAGTCTACATTAGGCAGAGTTCCTTGCTAACACTCTTCAAAAGAAACATCGATGAGTGGATGGGAAACAGAAAGTTTACCTCGGGGATCACTTCAGTGGCTCTGCTGGACAGAGGCACAGGGAACTAATCTAAGGGGGCAGCGAAAGCCAACACATTCTGGCTAGGCTTATAAATGCCTTTGGGCAGATAGCTTAGTACCCACCTATGAAACTATGAACCTATGTACATAGTAATCAATTGGCTTATTACAGTTAAATCTACCAATCAGGTGGGCAGATGCAGAACACACACCCCTCTCTCTCACCCTAGCCATTCAGATCCTATTTCTGTCCCTTGCCCTCAACCATCCTTCAAGATATTTAATAAAAAAAAAATACTTTCAGCTTTTAAACTGTAGTAAACTGCTACAAATACAGCAAACAGTTGCTAGACAGGGGTCCAGGGAAGCCCTACTAGACAGGGGTCCAGGGAAGTAAATATTGTGGGAAGAAATAGCCATGGAATTGTTATGGCTAGGCTTGTATAGGTCCTAGGGCCAATAGCCTAGTACCAACCTATGAACCTATAGTTTATACTCTTCCTACACAGAGTGCTACAGCACTTATGCCTTAATTAAAAAAATCTCCTTTTTAAACTGTAGCATACTGCTTGTTACAAATGTAAAAAACAGTTGCTGCAGTTTATTTCATGCCTACATGGAGAGTGCTCAGGTTTTAGTTAAAACATTTTTTTTTTAATTTTAAACTGTAGCAAACTTCCTGGTACAATATAACAAGCAGTTGCTACAGTTTAGACTACAGACGAAGCACTAAAGTGAACAGGTCTGACTCAAATGCAATACAGACTTTTAAAAGCCTGTATTGCATTAAAGAAAAATTGGGATTGGTTGATTGCATCCGCAAAACACTTTGCATCTGGGGGAAGCTGTCCTTCTTACCACACCCTAGCTATGCTACTGGTTAGCAGAGCAAGCAGTGCTAGGCTGCTCTACGTCAGGAGTAGTACTACACCAGGACACATGATCAACATGATGTACATTACAGCTAATGCAGATTAGCACAGCAGAGTTACTGCATGCCCATGTGCACAACATAGCACCACATAGCTGCAGATTATGCTTGTCCAGCATGAGACATAGCACGGCAGCCACGAGATTAATCAGTATGGGTGTGCACAACAAAGTGGCAGCCCTTTTATCATATAAATAGGAAGGACATGAGGAATGTAGGAAAGGAGAGAACAGCAAGCAGAGATAAATAGACAAGGTTAAGCATTAAGGTAGAACGATGAGGCAGAGGAAGGAAGGGTAAACTGTTTGAGGGAAAGTGCTCCAAAGTCTGAATAACTGGTGATGGTGAGGATTAGACAACAAACAAGGAATAGGCAATGAAACAAAAGGAGAGCACACAAGATTGGAAATGGAACAGTGCATGGCACAGATGGATTCTAGGCAGGCCCACAGAGCAAATAAGTCAGGCATCACTTACCTTGGTGGCTGATGTCATGGGTGGGTTGTTCTTCTAGGGGGCCGACAGGAATAACCTGTAAATTATGTGGCTCAATTAGCCACATCAAAAGATGTTCCTTATTGCTGAGGCAGGTGTGTACCTCAGCAGTTACCAGGCTCTACCTCTGACAAAAGCAGACTAGGGAAGGCCGCCATGTTCACTTTCAGAAGTGAAGTCTCTGTCCTTCTCCTGAAGAGTAAATGAAGAGGGAACTAGTGAACCTTCTAGATCACTTCCATCAAGGATCCCATCATTCCCCTGCTAAGATGCAGATCTGGGAGTCACTGGTGACTCTATTGAGTCATCAGCTTATGCAGATTTAGGTGCCCATCTCACCTCCTACTCCTCTGCCTTAACTGGACCTGCAGATGTACAACAGAATTGGAACAATTACTGAACAATTGTTACAAACAGAATTGTAATTGTACAGTGGAATGACACAGATGGCATATACAACCTGATGCTTAGAGATGGGCTGCCATCTTAAATGGCCCACTAACATATTCAGCCTCCACTTCTCCACCACTGCAAAACAAAGTATGCATACTTAATTATATACCTCAAACAGCTGAGACACGGAAGCCTGTGGTACTGAAACTACCTCAAAAAGCCTGGGCTTCTGACTCCAACTGGTGAAGCAGGTTAGTTGCTGTACCTATCCTGGCACTGCTCATCTGATTACAATGTCATCACTAACTTACTGTCAAAACAGGCATATACTAGATCATCACCTTCTGCAGTGGATCATCAAGAAGCACCTGCTTAGCCATTATGAAGTTCTTGTGGCACAGCAGACCAAAGCCCTGCAATCCCCACTACTTACAGTAGCCATGGCCACTCCCTCCGATTTACTCAAAGAGCAAAAATGGTAGCACCACACACATATGTTCACATTTGTGATTCGTGTTTTACACAAATAAGCCTTTCACTATGGGACTGCAGCATAGTGCAGAACTGCTGGTGGACTTATGATGTATGAATGGAGCTTATTTGTGATGTGCTTACTGTGTGGCATGTATTACTGACAGAACTCATTTTGTACCAGCAGTGATTTAGAGCCAGTCATGATAAATGGCTTTATTAGCACAACTGCTATTGCCATTGCATGTTTGAAGGGAATGGTTAACCAAGGAACACTTGCATGTTATCCTATGAAGAATAATGACAGGGAAGACACAATGCTGCAGGGTCTCTATTGACAAATATTGTCTCCACAGATAACTCCAAAAGACAGATTGCAAAGGCAGTCTGGTCAGGCTATGCAGGCCATGCAGTCCATGGACATGAGAGGGTCTTTATTTGAGGTGGTCAGTCACAGTCCATCCCAAAGCAGACCTCACAGATTGTTGTAGAAACAGTATCACTGTCAAGTGACAGTGATGCTGTTGATGAGACAGCATCACTGTCACCTGACACTCCTATTTGTGGGCTTCGTCCAGGTCATGGATTATGGAGACCATCAGTCTCAATACACAGAACACCCGGTTAGGGCACATGTACATACTCCATTGATTCCCAACATTGCAAGCAAATTTAATGGGCATTCCTAATGAACGCATGATGGAAGTTCAACCCCACACCTGGAGAATGTGAACCCTGACCACCCCCAACCACCTAGAATATGTGGCTATCATGTGCATCTCCCATGAGCTTACCAACCATGCAGACATCTGTACCTATCCCCCTCCACTTGTGCAAGTGATGAGCACTATGCCATGACTACCCCTTAACTGGTCTAGATATGATGACATCTAAAGCATAGTGTGGCTACTCCATACACTGCACTGCTTAGTCTGTGTCTGACATTGCCTGCCTCATTGCATTTTGTGTTGTCTGAGTCATGACCCATAGTTGTAGACTAGATACCACCTCTATGACACTGCTACAAAGTATTGTGTCCACCAGTGTCTCAACTGTGGTGGTCTTGTTCTTTTCTTCTCCCCTGACTCTCCATCCTTCCCTTCTGTTGCTGCTACAACTGGTATAGTAGGCTCTACCAAGTATACACATTTTTGCAGCAGCTATTTGTGGAATGCCATGTTATGTAGCATGGCACCTCATAAAAATTCTTGCTGCAGATGTCTGAATCGTATTGCACTGCTTTTTCATAAATGTCTAGACACTGGAAGTATCCCGTCAATAGTTCAACTGTATGCTCCATAACATTATGTATTTCTGCATGAGCTGTATTATAGGTCTTTTCCCCTGAATGGCCTAACAGCTGTGCATGGGAGTCATCAAGCAGAACTTTAGGGCATATCCAGCAACAAATAACACATTACATGTGGCCTGCTTCATGCTTGCATTGTACTTATGTAGATAGATTTGTTTATCTTCCATATGATTGTTCCCACTACCCAGATGACCATGAGGGAAGTTTGCTCAGAAGAATGCCTGGTATAGATAGATGCATGTTAGATGTGTGACTTTTTTGAAGTGTTTGGGTAGTTCATAGACACATTTTAAATAATGCCATAGACATTACAAGCCACCTGGCAATTCAAGGAATGGAAGCCCTTCCTGCTGGTATATCACAGGACCCGGGACCAGGTGCTGTCTTGGTGGCAATATGTGTGCAATCTATGGCTTCCAGCACCTCAAAGAACGAGGATATGCTGTAAAAATCCTTGTGGCATTGGTTATTTCCCCTGCTGTTGTGGGAACCAGAGATGTGGATATGCTGTAACATTATGTCAAGGAAGTGGTGTAGGATTCTTAGGGTGGTGCTTGCAATATACCTATTGTTTTCTCTTATAGGTCACTAGAAAATGACTGCAGCTAAGATGGTTAAATTTACACATACGTTTGTATTCACCAAAGGAGACACAGCAAACATTGCTCTAAATGAATCTTGTGGATGATGCAGCTTGATTGGTTCCTTTTCTGTCTCTCTCTGTCTACATGGGAATAATCCACAAGCTTTTGGTCTATGAGCACTGGCTCAGATGGTGGTCACTAGCCTTGAATATGCCTAACATTTCTCCTCTGGTTGCTGTCAGCTCATCATAGCTAAAATGGTTAAGGGAAGATATACCTCTGAATGCACAGGAATAGGCACACCATGCATCACCTTTGTTTATTTTGGGGCTTACACAGTTCTGCTAGATCCCTTATTATATCTGTCAACATGGAAATGGCCCACAACTTGTTGGTACAAGAGCTCGTGGCCTATCAGGTGCTGTCTGTATCTCCTACCTGTGTGTGGATGCCTATGACATATAACATTGTAAGCATTGGCTCAAATGGTGATCAATAACACATGCTGCTGTTGTTCCCAGCAATGCTCTCCTGATCTACACCCTGGTTTTTGGTGTTCATGTGCTATACATTCTTGAATTGGTCCCTTATTTTAGGTTGCTTTACTTGCATAACCTGTTTGGCTGATTTGCACAGGCTTCCTCATTAACATGTCAATATTCACTCATTGGCATGCACTGCATATTGCATTATTTTTATAACAGCATGCTTGTGCTACCTGTGTCTCTGAATCTCTCACATCCTCTGCATGTCCAATACTCACCCTTAATTGCACTGTGAATTGCACAGATTATTTGTGAATCCCAGACTTAGTTTGTCTACCATACTTGCAATGGTTTCCCAATGCTCAGTCAACACAATCATGTTTATTCAGTTTTTCAGGATCAAAAAGCATATCATGAAAGACATGAAAAAAACAGATCCCCCAATATATATATATATATATATATATATATACTAATTCCACAGTCACACTATAGTAGGGAAAGGTGAAAAAATGGAAGTGCAATACAGGCTTATATAACCCAAATAACTGTGACAAGATGAGCCAACATTAAAATAAATACAGAAATGTTACTCATATGAATATGCTGCAGCTATCACAATATCCACAACACTTAACCCTTAAGCACTGTTTTATCACAAGTACCTAAACTATTGTAGCTCTTACATAACTGCTGAATCACTTCCTGAAATTCATAATTTCCCAATATTTTTACATTCAGAATTTCTATGCAGAATATACAAGTTATTCTGTAGACATTGTCTCATCATCATTCTCTTTCGGCTTTTCCCGTTAGGGGTCGCCACAGCGGATCATCTCTTTCCATTTCTTCCTATCCTCTGCATCTTGCTCTGTCACACCAACCACCTGCATGTCCTCTCTCACCACGTCCATAAACCTTATCTTAGGCCTTCCTCTATTCCTCTTACCTGGCAGCTCCATCCTTAGCATCTTTTTCCCAATATACCCATCATCCCTCCTCAGCACATGTCCAAACCAACGCAATCTCGTCTCTCTTGCTTTGTCTCCAAACTGTCCAACATGAGCTGACCCTCTAATATACTGATTCCTAATCCTATCCATCCTAGTCACACCAATTGCAAATTTTAGCATCTTTAACTCTGCCACATCCAGCTCTGACTCCTGCCTTTTTGTCAATGCCACTGTCTCCAACCCATATAACATAGCTGGTCTCACTACACTCTTGTAGACCTTCCCTTTCACTCTTACTGATACCCATCTGTCACAAATCACTCCTGACACTCTTCTCCACCCATTCCACCCTGCCTGTACTCTCTTCTTCACCTCTCTTCCACATTCACCATTACTCTGAACTGTTGATCCCAAGTACTTAAACTCGTCCACCTTTACCAACTCTACTCCCTGCATCCTCACCATTCCTCTACCCTCCCTCTCATTTACACACATATATTCTGTCTTAGCCCTGCTGACCCTCATTCCTCTGCTCTGTAGAGCATATCTCCACCTCTCCAGAGTCTCCTCAACCTGATTCCTACTCTCACTACAGATCACAATGTCATCTGCAAACATCATAGTCCACGGGGCCTCCTGTCTGATCTCATCTGTCAACCTGTCCATCACCACTGCAAATAAGAAAGGACTCAGAGCTGATCCTTGATGTAATCCCACCTCCACCTTAAATGGATCTGTCACTCCCACTGCAGTCCTCACCACTGTCACACTACCCTCGTACATATCCTGTACCACTCTTACATACTTCTCTGCCACTCCCGACTTCCTCATACAATACCACAACTCTTCTCTAGGCACCCTGTCATATGCTTTCTCCAAGTCTACAAAGACACAATGCAACTCCTTCTGACCTTCTCTGTATTTCTCCAACAACACTCTCAGAGCAAACATTGCATCTGTAGTGCTCTTTCCTGGCATGAAACCATACTGCTGATCACTAATCATCACCTCCCTTCTTAACCTTGCTTCCACTACTCTTTCCCATAACTTCAAGCTGTGACTAATCAGTTTTATCCCTCTGTAGTTACTGCAGCTCTGCACATCACCCTTATTCTTAAAGATAGGTACCAAAACACTTTTTCTCCACTCCTCAGGCATCCTCTGACTTTCCAAAATTTCATTAAACAATCTAGTTAGAAATTCCACTGCCATTTCTCCCAAGCACCTCCATGCTTCCATTGGTATGTCATCTGGGCCAACAGCCTTTCCATTCTTCATCCTCTTCATAGCTGCCCTTACTTCCTCCTTGCTAATCTGTTTCACTTCCTGATTCACTATCCCACAACATCCAACCTTCTCTCTCTCTCATTCTCTTCATTCATCAGCCTCTCAAAATACTCTTTCCATCTACTCAACACACTCTCCTCTCTTGTGAGTACCTTTCCCTCACTATCCTTTATCACCCTTACATGCTGCACATCTTTCCCAGCTCTGTCCCTCTGTCTTGCTAATTGGTACAGGTCCTTTTCTCCCTCTTTAGTGTCCAATCTCTCGTACAACTCTCCATATGCCCTATCCTTAGCTTTTGCCACCTCTCTCTTTGCCATGCCTCATCTCCTTATACTCATGTCTACTTTCTTCATCTCTTTGACAATCCCACTTCTTCTTTGCCAGCCTCTTCCTCTGTATACTCTTCTGTACTTCCTCATTCCACCACCAGGTCTCCTTGTCCTCCTTCCTCTGTCCAGATGTCACACCAAGCACCTTTCTAGCAGTCACCCTTACTAGTTCTGCTGTAGTTACCCAGCTATTCGGTAACTCTCCACTGCCTCCCAGTGCCTGTCTTAACTCTTCCCTAAACTCCACTTCACAATCACCCTTTTTTAACTTCCACCATTTAATCCTTGGCACAGCTTTCACACTCCTCCTCCTCTTCTTGATCACCAATGTCATTCTACATACCACCATTCTATGCTGCTTAACTACACTTTCCCCTGCCACCACTTTACAGTCTCCAATCTCCTTCAGACTGGCCCTCCTACATAATATATAATCAACCTGTGAGCATCTTCCTCCACTCTTGTATGTCACCCTATGCTCCAGCCTCTTCTTAAAATACGAATTCACCACAGCCATGTCCATCCTTTTCGCAAAATCCACAATCATCTGACCTTCTGCATTCCTCTCCTTAACACCATACCTACCCATCACTTCCTCATCCCCTCTGTTCACTTCACCAACATGCCCATTAAAGTCCGCATCAATCACTAGTCTCTCACCCTTGGGTACACTCACCACAACTTCATCCAACTCACTCCAAAATTTCTCTTTCTCATCCATCGCACACCCAACTTGTGGAGCATATGCACTAACAACATTCATCATTACACCATCAATTTCGAGCTTCATAAACATCACTCGGTCAGACACTCTCTTCACGTCTAAAACACTCTTGGCATATTGTTCCTTTAGTATAACCCCTACCCCATTTCTAATGCCATCTACACCATGATAAAACAATTTGAACCCGTTTCCTAAACACCTGGCCTTACTTCCCTTCCATCTGGTCTCCTGCACACACAATATATCAACCTTCCTTCTCTCCATCATATCAGCTAGCTCTCTTCCTATACCAGTCATACTGCCAACATTCAAAGTTCCTACCCTCACTGCTACACTCCTAACCTTCCTCCTATCTTCCTGCCTTCGGGCATGCCTTCGCCCTCCTCTTCTCCTTAATGACTTTTAATCATGAAGTATAAACTGAAATAAAACTGGCACAGCCACTGTTACTCTTATCTTTATTCTGTGGTCTCCACAGCAAATCCATATTCTGGCCAACCACAGTACTTGAATCTAATAAATATACATGCTCTCAGTTCTTAAAAAATGTGTTTTCGTACACTCATGAATTTATGCATGTTTTCCACAGCTGAACATTTTCTAACTCTCATAAACTGAGATTTAGACATGTCATACAAATGTATTCTAAATGGTAACTATCATAGGACCATAGGAGATTACTAGGCTATTGGCCCTGAGGCCCTTATAAGCTTAGCCAAGAGTTTAGCCCATGCTTAGACAAATCAGCACCCGATGCCCCTGTCCAGCAGGGACATGGGTTGAATCTCAGGAGTATATTTTCTGTTTCTCATCCAGTTATCCATGTTGTGCTTAAAAAGAAGTAAAGAGGTACTCTGCTTGATGCGAAGAGGGAGTCTATCCCATAAACAGGGGAGTCTCTGGGACACAAATCTGTCCCGGCAACAAGTCTTGTTGATGTCACAGACCAGGTTGAGGCCGTGCGTGTTGATTACTTGAGTAGAGCCTGACTTGTGGATATGCAGCAGTCCCATCAAGGTGGAGTCCGTGAATGCCTTGTATGCAAGACAGAGGTCACCTTTGAGGAGCCTGTATGAAACCGAGTAGAGGGATAGGGCTTTTAGCCTAGCTGTGTATGGTAGATGTTTGAGGCCCTGGATTCTCCTGGTGAGGAACCTCTGAGGTCTCTCCAGCTGCTGCATGTGCTTTGCGAGGTACATGCCGAAAGGGGAGTTGTACTCAACAATGGGCCGTATAAGGGAAGAATACAGGAATGTTATGACCTCCTTCTCCCTGGATGAGATACCCTTATTTATGAGGTGGGCCATGTAGAAGGCTTTCTGTATACTGGAAGCAACATGGTGGTCAAAAGTCAGGTTGCTATCAACCTGGGTGCCCAAATCCCTCACGACTGATTGAGTGCTTAGGATGTTATTAATGTGATAATTTGTGGGGATGTCACTCTCCCCAAAGGGGATGATGATGCATCTTTTGGTATTTAGCTTGAGGCCGTGTTTCTGGCACCAGTCATTTGTCTGAATGAGACCCTCTTGGAGGATGTCAACATCACTAGGGGAATTTATATCAGCACCCAGCTTGCAGTCATCTGCAAACCTGGTCATCCATAGCCCACTAGTTTTGGCCTTCAGTCCTCAAAGAAAATTCTTCCAGTGTTTTTCCTGTAAAGACATGCATGCAAAGCCCCATAATTTTTTATTTAGCTATTAATATGTTTATAAACTCCAGTTATTTTTATTCCCTGGGTCGCAAAAAAGTTTGGTAACAGTCATTTAAATACTATGGATGACTGCTAGTCTGCCACTAGGTATAACAATACTACCATCCTAACAATGTCTAACCAGAAAGCCATTTAATGTAGAACCATTCATGCATGAATTTTACCACCACCCCATGACTAGATCTGCATAAATAAATTGTTGGTACATCCTATAGTGTGCCGTGAACACATCCTTAATTTAGATGTTTTCTAGAATTTTTAAAATAAAATTTTCTACTTAGTCTTACGGCTTTCTTTCATCTCAACAATATTGTATAGTTCTTAAGTAGAATGATGAATGAATGTGTACAAAGACTCCATATCTGATATGACAAAAAAAAATCACATTTTGGTCTGGAAATCATTCAAAACTTTTATAATTTCCATAAGGACCTGTACACATGCTGTTAACTCTGTTTAAAATTGGTCTTTATGAATCTAAGAATATGAAAAATGGTTCCATAAAGGTATTATGGAGATAATAAGCCTCCCAGATGGATTTAACAAAGACTGACGTATTTAGGGAAGTAAATATATGGAAAGTAATACTGGATTTTCTGTATTTTTTAAATACAAGTTAACACCAATGAAACTC
Source organism: Protopterus annectens (assembly GCF_019279795.1). Taxonomy (NCBI): domain Eukaryota; kingdom Metazoa; phylum Chordata; order Ceratodontiformes; family Protopteridae; genus Protopterus; species Protopterus annectens. The sequence goes on along the minus strand of NC_056741.1, from coordinate 806,603,857 downwards.
TTCACCAAGGCATTTTGCAAAAAGGAACTTATTCTCTATTTCTGTACAAACATACTTTTTTTCTATATTTTATGAGTGTTGCAGAAACATGTTTTCCACTTGTTTCACTTGCATTTCAGTGCCCTGTACTTCAATGGCCCCACCCTTTAATTTTTTGTAATGATTTCATATTTATTTCAAAGTCATTTAAATAGGCTGATTCAAAAAGTCAGAATCACTGTTTGAGCAATAATGATAGGAGTTGAAGGATGTTTCAGCCTTTGAAGTTATCTTTCCAGTAATCTCACCACAATCTAACAACTTTCTTTTAAATCAGGTTATCTATTAATGTTTATAATACCTAGAAAAAAGAGACCAAATATGTTATAAAGACAGAGATATTAGACTAATTCCATTATATGAACCCCTTCCTGTAAGTAAATCTCATTTTAGTTCGTGTTTTACTAGTACTGAGATCTTATGCTTAAACAGAAAAGTAGATTACATATATAATGTCTGAGGCATATATAAAAATGAATATTTAAGGTAAAATGTGTTTAATGGGAAAGTCCGACTTGGAATGAAGCCAGTTTTCAGCAGAGGCCTGGGGTGAATTGTTCCAGATGCATGTCTTTGTAATGTGGGAGGAAACTGGACTACCCAGAAGAAACCTACATGAACACAGAAGTCACTCAAGCCAAGAATCGAACCAAAGAACTTCTTGCTATGAGGCAACAACAGTACCACTGCACCACTGCACCATCCAAAAAGTTTAATTGCATTTGGTTTGAAAATCTGTTCCAGCTGAAGTCTGATTTAAAGAAGTGCAAAGGGAAATATTGAGTTATTACAAAATGATGACACTAAATGGTTATAATTAGTTACTGCAGTTTTGTTTATTACTTTCTGTCAAATAAATTGTGATATGACAGTTACAAGAAATAGGGCAGTGTATATGCATATTTATGCCAGGAAGAAAGCATTAGAAGCATCAATGCTGCAAAATCAAGATGAAATTATATTTCTGTACTAAATTAATTATGTGATTGCAGTAAATAAAATTAAGATCTCTCTCTCTCTCTCTTTATATATATATATATATATATATATATATATATATATATATATATATGAAATATAGCATTTTTAACCAGGTGTGCTGACTCTTTCCAGCCATGACTCAGCCTCAGACAAAAGCAACAATAAAACATTGATAGCACCATAATTAAAATTCTCAGCAATTTAGAGAGCATTAGGTTTCAAAATATTACAATTTACTGAGCTTGCAGGAATAGTTCTTAAGGAGTGAGAGTTTGATTCAGTTGATAAAAGCAAATGAGTGGATGAACTGTAAGTAATATCATGTTGCATTATAATTATGTAATGCTGATTTCATGACAGTGAGTGATATCTCCTAAAGAAACAATAATGTGAAATGTGCTGGAATATATACAGCTCAGCTTGTTGGATATCACTAAAAATCTGTTGATACATTGAATATTGCTGCTGGTGTGCTTTTATTATTTAAAACATGTATTTAGAAAGAATTATCTTGACCTGACCTTGACTCATGAACTACCACATAGGCAGCAGTGTACTTAACAGTGAATGTGTGATAAGAGACCTTGGGACCCAAGTGGACAGCAGTCTCTCCTTTGATAATCACATTGCCACAGTAGTCAGGAAGTCATTTTGTGTGGCACATCTCATCACAAAAGGATTCTCACACAGGAAAAAAGAGGTCATTGTTCCCCTCTACTCGACACTCATTAGACCCATTATAGAGTACAACACCCCTTTTGGAATGTACCTCACAAGACATCTGCAACAGCTGGAAAGACCACAGAAGTACCTCACAAAGAGGATTACTGGCCTCAAACAGATGCCCTACACTGACTGTCTCAAAAAACTCCAGCTTTACTCCATAGCATATCATCCACTCCAAGGTGATCTCTGCCTAACATATAAAGCTATGTCAAACCCAGAGCTGTTGGAAATGCTACACCTAAAGAAATCCCAATCCCTTCAAGCTACACACTCTAGGGGCCTAAACCTTGTCACCACAATAAAGAGGGCATGCTGGAGGGATAGATTCCTGTCCCAGAGACTTCCCATACTCTGAAACAAGCTATCCATCTATGTCAAGCAAAGTTCCTCATTAGCACTCTTCAAGAAAAATCTTAATGAGTGGATGGGAAATAAGAAATACAACCCAGGAATCACTTCTCTGGCTCTGCTCGACAGTGGCACAGGAAAATAACTTTCTTGGGTGGCATAAGCCAGGGAACCTTGTTGGCCAGGCTTATTTAGGCCCTTGGGCTGATAGCCTAGTACCTACCTATGAACCTATGAACCTACAGTAGCTAAAATCTTCCTTCCATCCTTGGGAGGAGACATTATCCTGAGGTCCCATCTTGCTGAGTTGCTTGTAGCTGAGGTGGTGAAACAGAGCCTACTGCAGCTATCAAAAAGAGAATCTGTATTTTCATGGTGCACTGGCCAAACTTCCCCTAGTCAGTTTAAATACCACCTGAGGTCTCTCCTGAAAAGAGGCTACTAGCCAAGTGAGAATAACCCATTCAACAAAGGATAAGTAAATAAAATATGTTTAATATTAATTTTATTCTTAAAAAAAGGTTTTCTTGAAGCAAGCCTATGGAATGGAACACTTGCCTATTATGACAGACAACTTCTAAATGTCAAACCTTTTTTATGAGCAGCAGAGCACATATTTTCATTTTTGTCACAATGCTTTTGTGTACATTTTTTCATATAAAATGTTTTATTGTTCATTAAAATATTTAACGGCCATAACACTTTATATTTTCTGGAACTTTTGATGTGGAGTTAACAAATACATATGCAAAAAAAGAATCTTAATAATATCAACGGGTAGGCTGAGATTTTACATAACAGGCCACAAGCTTGTGTTGAACCTTAAGGCTGAACTTTGCCAGCCCTCACACACTCCTCCTCGTGCATACTCAAATATTTAACAGAAATCATCAGTTCCCATTCTTTTTTTCTCTTTTGTCTTCTACTCTATAATAAACATACCATTTTGCCTGTAATCAGCACTGCTTTGTAAAATGATGTAAACTGTCAAATCTTGTACTTACTCTTCTATATCTCTGCATCCATTCAGGATTATACTGTAAATATGCACTATTTTTTGTATTTGCTTTCTATCAATGTGTATATGTGTATATATATATATATATATATATATATATATATATATATATATATATATATATATATATATATATATATATATATATATATATATATATATATATATATAGATATATATATTGTTTATTAATGTTCTTCCCGGGCCTCCGCTGAAAAAGGACAACTTGCCCAGTCAGACTTTCCTGGTAAACAAATGTAAAATAAATAAATAAATAAAAAATCGGGCCCGAGAACTGTTCCTTAATGAGCAGTATCTGGTTTCCTTCCATTCTTTGTTGTATAAATAATACATTCAGATTTAACAGTTATATTCACATTCTTGAAGAAAGGTTTGTCAAAAACTGAAAGTCAGAGCTTTTCAAGAAAATACATTACGTAAATAGTAGTCATAATCTTACTTTGTCCTTGTCCAGGTTTAAAGAAATTTCTGAAATCCTTTGTTTTAATAATCCTCCTATATGTGATGAAAAACAGCAAGCAGAAATATAGAGAAGTTCGTAAACGGTTTTATTTTCAGTAAATGAAATGTATGGAAGTAGGAAGTTTTATATAAACCTTAATGCCACTCCTTCCTAAACAAAAGCAAACCACTATGGTGAAAGTTAACTCCTTCCTGTCAATTTCCAGCTATTGAATAAAAAGACATGCCAGCATGCTCTGCAATAATAAAAATACATTACAATACATACATCAGTTTTCCTCAGTCACTAAAACAATTTTTTTCACATATGTATCAAAACTGTTGTAATTTGGTGCCAGGTTTATGAGTCAGTGTATGCATCCTGCATTGAAAGAACAGCCCACAGTAAAAGTGAATGGTCCAAATAACATATAATTGCAAGATGAAAGTTAAATCAGTGTAAATTAATTATATTCAATATTTTCAATCTTCAGAAAGCATTGGCTTAACTTTCTATAACACATGCATAAACAACCTTTTGCAGTGGTTGTTCAGAGAGACAGCTGTGCAAGATGGTTGGGCACAGTTTAATTCCTAACTCACTGCTAAGAAACATGGAAGTATTTAGGAATCAGGGAAACATATGAGTTCAAAGACTCTCTATATAAAACGTACAGCAAAGGTGCATTCCAGGACCATACTGACTGCATTACTTAGAATGGCAGGTACTGTTCCTTGATATCCATACATTCCATCCACAGTTTCTGGAAGTGTACCTAAATTAGTAACTGTTTGATCACTTCATAGACCAAGACGGGATCTTTAAGCATTAGCTGTCCCATTCCTTCTTACTGTGCATTCTTTCTTATTACCTTTGTGATGACTTAAGTGTGCCCAGCCCCCAGTGACACAGGCATGCTTCAACATTTCCCCTCTGTACCTGTATATCTTCTCAGATACACCTTAAGTGAGGTTTCTCATGGACAAAGACAGAAAATAAATAAAGCCTTTCCAGTATAATCACTGAGTGGACAGTCTCACACCAAAACCAACACTTAATAGTAGTGAGGTGGTCAGTCTCCATGGCCCTACTTGATTGGTTCAAAATCTGTCACTGTCATTTGTCTTACTGGAAAAACAAACAAGCCTACTAGGAAGCTCCATGATTTTAATAACTAAAAATGCTATTCCTTTACATTGATGGCTTTGCACACCATCCAGATCCACATTCAATGACTGCATGGTATTCAGCTGTTTTTCTTAGTGGCAAATCCTCCTACAGGAATCATAGCATTTACACTTAAACAGAGCAAGTATTCAGTGCAATCATATCAGAAATAATAAAATCATCTTTGTGTTTCCCCTTTTTCCAATTATTTTAGTGTTGGGCAACTTCACACCTGCCCATGTGGAAAAAAAGCCAATTATAATGAGTTTCTGCTGAAATCCCATTTAATTTTAATGATTTTAAAATGATAGCAACTTTGTAGTTTTATTGATAGCAACCATAACACCCTTACATTGATTAACAACATGTTGATCGAAATCTCTAAAATTCTTACTATGGCAAGTATAGCTTTAATCTTTACACAGTAGATAAAGCTTGCAGGACGTAAACACCAACTTACTTTGAAAGAAAGAGAAAAAAGTGAATTGTTATTTATGGCTTGATCATAGTGGGCATGATTTTGAAAAGGTTTGGTATGGTGCAAGTCAGAATAGTTCCCCAATGTCAGTTTGTATTCTGCAATACCCTTGGCAGTGTGGCAGTGTAATTCACAACTCTCACTAAACAAACAGTATTGTTTAACACAAACTGGTGTAAAGGACTTGAATCAGTTTGCACTATGCTACAGTGAACAACACAACAGAATGTTATAAATGCACAGCATCTTTGTAATGTTCAATGCAGCCCTACATTATGTACTAGAGAATTCTTACAAGATCTCACTCGTTTTCATTATTGTATAAACACAAATGAATCAGAACACTTGTTGTTCAGAATTTTATTATAAGCACTTATTGCTTGATTGATGAAAACAGGCCTTTCTACCTTATTTGAGGCTGCTAGATAGAACCTTATCTTCTAGGCTTATTTGATGAGACTTAACTAACTTCTAGCTAACAGTATGTTTATTTAAATTTGCAAGTTATTTTAGAGTGTTCAGTCTTGTATTGCTCTTTCTTATTCAATGTCCAAATTCCTCTCCCCACTCCCAACACTGCTTCTTTATTAATACTAGATTAACAAAATAAATGTACTTGTGGTAAGTTATTTTCACTTTTTCCCATTAAGTGACTTTGAGGACATAAAAGATATCTGTGTCATAGCGGGAAACTATAATAGCTCCCAATTTGCAGTCATCTGTGAACCTGGTCAACCAAAGACCTATGACCTTCGCATTTACCTCTGAGAAGTAGATGCCAAATAAAAGTGGTCCCAGCATGAAACCCTGAGGTACCTCATTGGTGACTGGTTTCTTAGTGGAGGTAGTCTTACCAGTTCTGATTTCCTGGGTCCTGTCTGTGAGCCAGCTGGCAATTCAGCAAGTTATATAGGGACTTATGCCCAGGTAGGTCAGTCTGTCAACTATACTACAGTAGAGTATTGTATTAAACACCTTAGCCAGGTCCAGGCAGGTGGTATGCACTTTTTCCCCTCATCCATTGCCTTGCTGACCTTCTCAAAGAAGTCCACCAGTGTTAGTAGGCATGACCTTCCCTTGACAAAGCTGAACTGGGTTGGGCCCAGTGTATGAAGGCTGACAAACGACTGATCCAAAGTCACAGATTAAAACTCAATGCCAAGAAATGCATTATAGTGCCTCTTGAGAAAACTTTCATTCAGGCTACTTACTCCATTGATAAGACACCCGTAAGAATTGCCCCATTAGTCAGAGATCTGGGAACATATATAGAAAGTAATCTGGCCTTTGGCCAACATGTAGCCAAGGTAGTAAAGACATCTTTCTATGTTGCCCAGTTTATAAATAAGGACATGGCATCCAGATCCATGGAAATCATAGTGATCTTTATTCTGCCCTTATCAGAGCCTTCATTGAATATAATGCCTCCTTTGGCATATACCTGACCAGATATATGCCCACAAAGGTTCCTTAACAGGAGAATCTAGGATATAAACACATTGTCCTATATGCAGCACCCTAAATCTTGTCTCAGTACTCTGTCTCCTATTAGTTTACTGAGAGGCGATCTATACCTAGTGTACAAGGCATCCTGGGGTACAGCTCTGATGGACCTTTTGCACAACCACAAAAGAGACAGCATCAGAACCAGTAGATCAAAGGATTTAAATTTTGCTTGTGACATAAATAAAACATGTTGCCAAGACAGTTATGTGTCTCAAAGGATCTCCATTCTCTAGAACAGGTTCCCCATCCATGGGAAACAGAATCCATCCCTAACCCTATTTAAGAGATGGGAAATCGGAACTTCACCCTGGGTCTGGTCTCCATTTCTCTGATTGACAGAGGCAGAGAGTACTTATCCCCAAACTAACCCAAATATCATACTCCCTCCTAATAAACATCCATGATACTTAGGCACACAATTGGGTTGGGTTACACTGCTAGGCTTATAAAGGCCCCGAGGGTCATTAGCCTAGTATATACATAAGAACCTACAATAAAATATAGCTTGGAACACAGTTTCTATTGGCTATTTTATATATGTTTTAAATATTGTTCTGAAATCTAAAAATGATAATCTTAGGCTCTTAACATTTATCATGCTATAATATGTTTGTTTTACCATAGGTTCACAGGTGTATACTTGGCTAACGACCACAAGGGCCTTTTTAAACCTAGCTATGCATCCCAAATGTATCCAACAGGTCTGATGCCCAAGGGGTTATTTTTAGGGTATGTGCAACTGGGTGGTCAAACATTTACAGGTTGCTTCTATCCATTAGAGACACAGGTAATAGATCAGGGATGAAGTTCTGATTTCCCATCCACTGGTCCAGGTTACACTTGAATAGGATTAGTGAAGAATGCTGCCCTACATAAATGGGAAGCCTGCTCCATAGAAGGATATTCTCGGAAGTACATACCTGTCCTTCTAATATGTCCTATTTATGTTGCAAGCAAGGTTTAAGCCTCTGGACTGGGTAGTTCTGATGCCTTTTCTTTTGTAGATATGCAAGAGGCACATCAAAGTGGGATCCTGGGATGCCTTGTATGGTAGATATAGATCAGAATTCAACAGTCTATAGGAGACAGAGTATAGGGACAGAGCTTTGATGTGATCTGCATAGCACATGTTGTTAAAGCCCGGTATTGTCATTTAATTGTTATTGTTTTTTTTTTTCTTGTGAGCAACTTCTGTGAACATTCCAGTTGCTGCATGTACCTGGTTAGGTACATACTGAAGGATGTGTGGAACTCAGTGATGTGACTGATGAGGACTGAGTACAGTGGAACAATGACTTTCTTGGACCTAGATGCAATGCCCTTGCTTATAAGTTGAGTAACAGAATGATTTCATTATTAACTTAGGTTACTATTTACATATGTCCTCAAATCCCTGACTACTGGGTCTACTCTTATGTGTGTGTTATCAATGAGGTAGTTTCCTGAGGTAGTCAACTTCCCAAAGGGTACTATTATGCATTCCTTGGCACTGAGTTTTAAACAGTGTCTATGGCACCAGTTATTAGCCATTTCTGGATGATATTAGTATCTTGGCAGGATTCTGGGACTGCTCTGAGTTAGCAATCATCTGCAAACATGATCACCCAAAGGCTTTTAATGTTGGCCTTGACTTCTGAGAAATATATACCAAAAAGGACAGGACCCAGCACTAAGCCCAGAGGGATTCTGCTGTGACCAGTCTCTTTTTCAATTTGGAATTCTTCTTCTTTCGGCTTTTCCTGGTTAGAGGGCACCACAGTGGATCACCTGTCCGCTCATGATTGGCAGTGAGGTTTTACAGTGTCAAGTTGCCAGCCCGGCACCCAACCTTCCACAGAAGGCAAGCACACACACACACACACACACACCTAGGGCCAATTTAGAGTGTCCAGTCCACCTACTGCATGTCTTTGGGATGTAGGAGGAAACCGGAGCACCCGGAGGAAACCCACGTGACCACAGGGAGGGCATGCAGACTCCACACAAAAGGCACCCCAGCCGAGAATTGAACCAGAGAACCTCTTGCTGTGAATCGACAATGCTAACCACTGCATCACCGTGGCCATCCCCTTTTTCTATTTGGAATTCCCAGTCCTAAATTCCTGGGTCCTATCTCAGAGTCAGCTTGAAATCCAACTTGTAACACAGGTGTTTATACCTAATTCCATGAGTTTATTTATAATGCCTGAGTGGGCTATTGTATCAAATGCCTTAGCCATGTCAAGGAAGGCAGTATGCACTGTCTTGCCCTCATCCATTACTTTGGTGAGCTTCTAGTAGTAGGGAGTGTTTTATGAGATTTAGGAAGCACCTGGGATATTATTGGAGTCCATCAATGCAGTGTTCTTGACCTTGGACCTGTTCCTGAGTGATGGCTGGAGGTGTTATATTTGACAGTATTTTTAAGAGGTGACTGGGGGATAAAACTGGAGCTGAATTTGTTGGTCAGTAAATTTTGTATATCTTCTGCCTCTGCGTAGGTTGCACTGTTCACAATTAGTTTTGAAAATTGTTGTGTACAGTGTTGTGAGGCATAGCTAAAGAAAACTTTGTGGTTGTCCTTTGCCTGGGAGGCTATTTTTATCTAACAATTGGCTTTGGTACATCTGCTTTGGCCTCAAAATTTTTTACTTAGATTGATGGGAATGTTTTTATGCTGCTGGGTGTTGTATTTCCTGACTTGCTGTGTCTTTCATCCTTATGTTGTACAGCTTCTTGATGTTTGGATTCCCCCAGGGTGGCTTGTTGTTTGAGTTTGTTCTGAGCTTATTTCTGTCAAGCACAGCTGTCTATATATTTATTTAAATGATTGTGTAGAGTATCTGTGAACAATTCTGCAAAGACAACCATGTTCTCAGGGTTTGGGGGGGTGCTTGAAATTTTGTCATGTTGTCACTTAATAATAGAAAGTTTGTTATAATAATTTGGACATGGAAAAGTGCAAGCTTATCATCCGGTTTGACTAGCCTTCAGGTGGCCTTGTTATTGATGTAGACTGAGACACCTCCACCTTTAGTCCCTGCCTATGCAGTGGTTGTCCTGAATGTGTGGATGGCATTGTAGTCTTGCACTACTGGGGTGCTTTCTGTGGCTTTAAACCACGTGTCGGTAACTGTACAGATGCCTGCATTCTCCAGGGTGAGAAGAGCTTCAAAGGAGTGGAGTTTCTCAATGTTTTAGCCAATATTTGAAAGCCCAGAGTGAACAACTGCAGACCATCCTTGGCAAAGCAACATTTTCTATTGACCATATCCTCCCATTTTGATAAATATTTCACCCCCTTGGAATGACAGCAGAAGCTAAGCTACTCATTAAAGTCAATCATCTTCTGTTCATATTGTGGCATCATCCTTGGTGAAGGTAGAATACTGCTCAATGCTAGGCTCATACCATATTTAGTAGGGAAGTATGTCTCAGGTGATTTACACCCACATGGACTATGACAGACTGGTATCTGTGATCCATTGACCTGAGTGTGTCCATGATCTGGTAGATCCTGATTTTAATCCATATCTTTAAAATCTTATTGCAGAAATGTAGCTTTGAAGATGTTTGTCAACCTTTGGCCAGGACATGATAGTAGGGTCTTTGGTCAAGTGCAGTCAGTTAATAAACAAACAAACAAATGCTTGCAGTTTGACAAACTGAATCCTAACTGCATATGTATTAAATGTAAGGCAGAATTTCATCAGTGTAAAATCCCAGCACCTAACCACATCCCCACTAAAACAAAGAAATACTATAGACCCATAGCTACAACCAGAATCTTGAAATGAAGCATAACAAATGTAATACTTTTATAACATTATGCAGTGGGAAAAAACCTTGGTAACCCTCTATCCCATTTACTCAAATGTACAACTCCAAAATTCCATCTTCTTAGAGAAAAAAACTAAATGAAAACTCCAGGCAAGCTGGAACTTCCAATGAGTGACCTCTCAAACTTCTTGAATCAGAGGCACATGGGATATATGCAAATAACCTTATGAACACCAGGTGTTTCAGCTAATTGGCGATTCTGAATGCCAATTAGCTGAAACACCTAGTGTTCATAAGGGTCATTTCCATATATCCCATGTGCCTCTGATTCAAGAGGTTTGAGAGGTCACTCATTGGAAGTTCCCGTTTGCCTGGAGTTTTCATTTAGTTTTTACTGATTGTTTTAGTTTATCTTCTTAGCGAAAGAGAAAATCCATTCTGCTCTTTCTCAAAAGAACAGCTATTGCACAGACAAAAATAAATCTACAGCCTACATGAGACCTAAGCAAAAATGCACAAAGTAAAAAGAAATGCAGAAACAGCAGGAACAAGAAAAGTGGATTCAGGCAGCATAACAGAAACCAAAACTAGTACATAAATACAAGCTCCTTCTGCACCAGTCAGTTCCTCAATTACATCTCTTCAATTTGCAGTAATTTTAATGATGTATTGAAATATATTTAGAGTGTCCCTTGCTATCACAAGATTCAGAAAATATAGGCATATTCTGAGAGCTGAATATAATATTTTTGCATTCTGAAGCAATCATCCAATCCACTCCCTAATAAGAATTCTACATATTGACACTAAGGTAAATAGAGCAAACAAAGGAGACAGATTATGCAGCCTATGATATCACCTAAAGAAAAGCCACTCAACATGTGATGTGTAAAGTTTCTACAAACAACTGGCTGATGTTTAACTGGTTAGATGTTTATTCCCCAATCTTGTTACATCAATGTCATATCTATCCAGCTTTTTTTGGAACTATGTGATTTAGATATCCATTCCTGTAGCAAATGTGTTCAGCCCTTGCCAGATCAAGTCCTGAAACACAGAGAAACACAGAGAATGTATTTAGGCTTTTCCCGGTTAGGGGTCGCCACAGCAGAACTCCGGTCCGCTAATGATTGGCAGTAGATTTTTACGTGCTGGCTTGCCGGGCCTAACGCACAACTTTCAATGAAGAACGCCCATTCACGCATGTCGCCACACAGAAGATGCTCTAACTGAGAATCAAATGGGCAACGTCTAACTGTGAGGCAACAATGCTACCGCAGCACCACCACTGCAGTATAGAGAAACACAGAGAATGAATGTTCGAAAAGTGGACTTACATCTATTAAGTGTGAGATGACCATATCCCTGAATATTCCATTTTCTCTGAGGTTTGGTGATCTTGGAGTTGGTATATAAAAGTTCACTGGTGTGGGGGGTTTGCTCCCACATTGAGGGCTGTAGGGGCTTGCCCAGCTGTAAAAAAGAAGCTTAAAGGAGAAGAGTGATTTTTGTGATTTGACTTCTCTTCTAGTTTTGGTATTTTTTTGAGTGGTGGCAGTCAGTATTTGGAGTGCAGACATTTCTATAGGGACCTACTCCCTCACAGGGATTCTCTACTATATACAATATTTACATTTAGCCTGACAAATAGATTAAGATAACAACAGATCTATGTAAAAACAATAATGTTAATACATTATATTTAAATTATCAGGAAGAGTCTGATTCCAATTGCAAGGTGTCAATCAATGTCAAAACTTTTCTCCATGGGTTACTGACTAATGGCTTGGGATGGATTCTCAGTTCTTTTGTTTTGATCTCCATTAAAACAGACTTCTTTGGTATCAAAAATTCCTCCATGGTGGGCGCTGTGGTGGATTTCCATCTTCTAGTTCTACATTTTTTAGCTATTGCTAGTATAGTCCGTGTTAAATACAAATCCAATTTCTTCAAGTGAGAATCATTGATTACATTTAGTAAAATTAGAGATTTTGTCAAAATAAATGTATCTGTATAAAGAGCTTGTAAAAAAATTATTAATCTCATTCCAATACGTTCTAATACTGACACAGTCATAAAAAACATGGGACCAGTCTGTGTTAGCTGATTCTCGGGATCTCCAGCATACATTATTACTTGAGGTGTTTATCTTTGAAATTTTCTCAGGTGTTAAAAAGGATCTATGTAGATATTTCCATTGAAATATTCTCCAAAATTGTGAATGGGATGTTAATTTATATCTTTCCTGATATGTGATGTTGAGGCCTACCAGTCCATAGCCGTGCAGAAGCAGCAGAGATTTGCCATGACAGAGCAGCACATTGTTTCTTTTATTGATGTATTTACAACACCTTAATCGATTACTTTATCTAATGCTGTTTGGCTAAGGAAGCCCAAAAAGACAATCAAATGCTTCAATATAAAGTTCACAACTTGGAAATAGCTCTCTCCATACAAGAACATCAGAATTGGTGGCATCTATGAAAGTGTGTCAGCCAGCAAGTTTTAGGGATTTGTTACAACAATTATCAGGGATGTCATGAACCTTGAAGACATAGAGGGTGCATTGAGCTGAACAAAAGTAAATGGAATACCATAAGAAAAGAGTCCAAAGCAAACAGTTGAGCTGACAGCCATACCACATATATCAGATCATCAACTCCAAAACGTTTTAGAGGCATAAAGGATAGGAAATACATATAATAGTACAAAGCCCTTTTTGGCATGTACCTCACAAACCACATGCAGCAGCTGGGGAGACTGCAGTGGTTCCTCACCAGGAGAATCCAGGGCATCAAACATCTTCCCTACACAGATAGGCTAAAAGCACTGTCCCTCTACTCAGTTTCATACAGACTCCTCAGAGGTGACCTCCATCTGGCATACAAAGCAATCTTAGACCCCGCCTTGATGGGACTGCTGCACATCCACAAGTCTAGCTCCACTTGAGTAACCAGCACGAGCGACCTGAACCTGGTCTGTGACATCAATAGGACTTGTTGGCAGGACAGATTTGTGTCACAGAGACTCCCTCATCTGAGAAATAGACTCCCTCTCCATGTCAAGCAGAGTACCTCATTAACCCTTTTTAAGTGAAACCTGGATAACTGGATGGGGAACAGAAAATACACCCCTGGGATTCCACCTTTGTCCTGTGCTGACTTGTTGGAACATGGGCTAAATTCTTGGCTAGGCTTGTAAGGGCCACAGGGCCAACAGCCTAGTAAATTTCTATGATTCCATAATCCTATTAACAGCTTGAATAAATGGAAAGACTACTTCATGGGAGACTCAGACTTGACTGATGAGAAGTGTTGGCCTCCCAAGGAGAAACAAAGACTGCACCATGACCATTCTCTGATAAAGGAACGAAAAGCTTCTCACCATGCCTCTTTGATTCACTGATTTTAAATAAAAAATCTCCCTGATTTAGGAACTTCTTACAAAAGATCTGCTGTTTTTGACTTCCCAAAGAAAATAGAATCATGGAGGGATTAAGGTCAAAAATACTACATTAGCTTTTTTTTTACAACATACACACACACACACACACACACACACACACACACACACACACCATGTCTGGCTCTGTATAACAGTAATAGCTAGGATATCTAGTTCCCAGGGCAGTGTAAAGGTGAGAAGCATGAAAGGTCTTAAGGTCTTTCGCTCCAAACTGTAACTGCAGCAAGCTCCTTGCTACAGTTACTCATTTACTGAAGTGCTGCCCTCCATGAGTGCAGGATTGTCATTCATTAACAAAGCCAAAATATCATACTTGGGTTCTTAACTGAGTGCTGGTATTGCAGTCAAGCCCATCAGCAATTACCAGCCACTCCCTAACAGTTTGTGCCTTGGTCACCAAAGTTCTACCAACTCTAGATACAATTCATGCAGAAACAGTAGTGATTAGGCAGCCAGAAATATTATTGTGGCCTATGGATATGAATTTGGAGAGGGTGATTATAACATAATCCATGGTAATCCTTGCAAGGAACTGAGAGTCATGAATTTCTGTTTTTTTTTTTTTTTTTTTGTGACTGCATGACTGGTCTGAAATTTGTACTAAATGGATCTGCTAATATGTTGGAAATATCCTTTGATTGAGAGTGGGTATTGTCATTACCAATTAACTCAGAGCATTGTTCAGTGCTGTTTCTTAGTTTCCTGACATAGTTGAAGAATAATTTATAATTATCTAAAATTCCTGCTACTGCTTTCAGTCTGAATTTGGTTTGGCCCTTTCTAACTATGTTTTTTAAGCTCTTCACTGATTTCTTTGATTGTGTCATATAAGAGAGCAGATTGTAATTTGTTGCAGACATTTAGTATTTTTCTTTTATTGTAGAGTCTGTTTATAGGGTTAAATAACCAAGGTGGTTTATTTTTAAATACCATATTATATCTGGTGTCTGCTTAGTCTATATATTTAAGTAAATGTAAGTAAAATTGAGATTTAGATGGCAGTTGCAGTTGTATGGGGTGGGGGGGGGTGGACACAACTGAATGGAATTTTGTAAGTTCATCATGAAGTTTAACAGGTTTGTTTTTTTTAATTTCTTAAACCCAGAAATGTTGGCCAAGGAGGTTTTTGAGGTTTTGACAGATACTAATACTACTGCTTAGTGATTAGATTTAAACAGGAATGTAGATAGAATAGGTGGGATGCAGAATGAGACTTCCAGTTGTTGAAAACCAGAACATCAGGACTCGTAGTGGAGAAGTTGATTTATTCCAGTGAGTTTGCATTCATTAGGTAGTAACCACTGACCATACTTACTATCAGTGTGTATGTCTTCCAATTAATAGCCAGATAATTGAAATTCCTCATTACAAAACTATTACGATTTACAGGCCCTTCAGCTAGCACACATAAAATAATGTCATGGCTATCAGGGAACATGAAAGGTGACTCTAGAGCTTTTCGTTTGTAATTTATCCTGTTTATCCTGTTTAGAGTGATTTGGACTTCAGGTAGTTCTCTGGAGATAATGACAAATGTTGACACCCCTCTCTGCTACCCTTGGGTCTGAAAGTGTGGTACATGCTTAACTCCAGTATACAGGGGGTGCTGTATTTCCACTGAATCTATGCCTCTTTTACCATGCAAATGTGGATATGATTACAATGCAGAATAGCACTGAGATGAGGCAGATTATACTTTACACATCTGGCACTGAGAAGAGCAACCTTGATATAGTCAGGATCATGATCTAGTAAGATGATTTTTCTATGTTTGGGGTGTCCAGAAGATGGGCATAACAGAGATAGTAAAGGCTTTGGCCAGTATGTGACAGCCATAAAATAAAAGGTGAAAGCCACTACTTGTGAAGAGAGCAGGCCTATCCATCATCTCATACAAGCTGGCACATAATGAAGCCCTACAGAATGACATCAGCTACTTTTCCAAATATTAAAGCTGATTATCTTCTCTTTGAAACTTGGCACCATTCTGGGTGATTGTAGAGTTCCACTCAGGACCAGGGCCTTGCCTTACAATGGACACAAGCAGCCATTATGTCCCTTTGTGTGTCCTTTTGGGCTGAACATCTGAAATCATAGTTTCCCTATGTTTGGTCCAGTTACAACAGAATAAGTTATAATTTTCCAAAATGCTCAACTTGTAAGCCTTTAAAAAACAGCAAAACAAACTCTATTTTTGCAAGAGTCAAGCCTCTAACTTATATATACTAATTCCATTATCATACTACAGTGGGGAAAATGAAAAAAAAAACAGTGAAAGTGTACCACCTACTCATATTCTCCAACTATTGTGGAAAAGTGTACCACCTACTCACATTCTCCAACTCTTGTGGCAAAGTGTACCACCTACTCACATTCTCCAACTATTGTGGCAAAGTGTACCACCTACTCACATTCTCCAACTCTTGTGGCAAAGTGTACCACCTACTCACATTCTCCAACTATTGTGGCAAAGTGTACCACCTACTCACATTCTAAAACTATTGCGGCAAATTGTATCACCTACTCACATTCTCCAACTATTGTGGAAAAGTGTACCACCTACTCACATTCTCCAACCATTGTGGCAAATTGTACCATTAAATTCTACATTTGTTGAACAGCAGGTCTACTGCACATGCTTCAACACAAAACAAATATATCCTAGATCATTCATAGGCCCATCATTAAATCATAGTCACATTTGTCAGGTATGACGGAGTTTGGACCCCTTGTGATGTCACAGATCCTCGCACTGCAAAGATAACTGACTGCCACCCAATTCTTATCCAGGCTGATGAGAACAGAATCTGTGACACTAACAGTGAAGCCACAAATTGCTAATACATTTCTATTTCTGTATGCGGACTTAGTGAAAGTAGGTAATTTTGCTTCTGCAACTTTATGACTCCCTTGCCTAAAATACTTTATATTATGTGTGTTGGATTAGAGTGGCTGAGTAGTAGTATTGGTTTGAGATTGCAGCTCACTTGTACTGAGGCTTAGGGAGTAATTTCTTGACCTTAGCTTATATAAGAGTGGTACACTCATGTAGAGGTGGGGATAGGCTTGTGTGAAGCTTACCAATTATTTGTTTGTCTTGTTGCACAGATTCTTATACCTCTTATGAATTTTATCACATTGATCTAATAGTAGTTGTTACTGGAATGCATTAGGCAGCTACTACATGGACTAATAATGCTGCAGAAGGAGTACAAGTTTACTGAAGTTCCATATTTGTCTTACAGGTTGAGGAGGGAATGGCTATAATAGTTATGTGATTAAGAAAGAATGTCATCAAACAATATGATGCCTTATTGGTTAAGGTGAAATTTATTTTGCTTTGCTGACATCTTAATGCATTTGTAGCAAAAAATAAATAAATAAAACAATGTATGAAATGCATTGATATCTTAACATAAAGTATACAAGTATAAGTATATCACAGTTCAGTCAGGGCAAAAAGGTGAACAAAGACAGTGATATTGCAGCATTACATATGCATGTATGTATGTTCTAGTAGAAATTTGCAGGCCGAGAAACCCCTAGACTTCATAGACACAAACATTCTGGAACACCTAGTGCATACAACTACTAGAAGTACAAACATATTGGACCTGATACTTTCAAATATGGGAGAACATTGCACAAGTCCCCCACATGTCATGTCTTCTCTGGTAAGGTCAGACCAAAAAGCAGTCTCCTTCAAAACAAGAATAAATTCTGTAACCCCAGGTCAGCAAGCCCTGCAACAGTTAAAAACTACTCCAAGGCAAACTACCTTGTATTAAGTGATAACCTATCAAAATTTAAAACCCCTCCAAACCCAGAAAACACAGCAGCCTAGGAAACCTTCAGACACTGAAACCGATCAAGTCTGGTTTTGTCAAAGTCAGGTCATGCCTACTGAAAGAGGTGAAATTCTTTGAGAAGGTCACCAAGGCAATGGATGAGGGCAAAATGGTGCATACTGCCTAATCTGACCTAGCTAAGCCATTTGAAAAAATACCCCACTTGGGCATTGTAAACAAACTCACAGAATTAGACGCAAACCCTTATGTAACTCTAGATAGCCAGCTGGCTCACAGACAGAACCCAGGAAGTTAGGACTGGAGACACCACATCCATGAAGAGGCCAGCCACCAGCTAAGTCCACCAGGGACTCTGTATGTCAATATCAAGGTCCTCTGGCTTACCAAGTTTGCAGATGACTGCAAGTTAGGCGCAATCATAGACACCCCCAAGATACTAACATCCTATAGGAAGGTCTACCACAGACAAATGACTAGTGCCAAAGCCACAGATTAAAACTCAATGCCAAAAATGCATAATAGTACCTTTTGGGAAGATGGCCACCCAGAGAAATTGCCTCACTGATAAAACACCCCTAAAAGTACACACAGTAATCAAGGATTTTAGGATTCATGTAGATAGCAACCTGGGTTTTGATCAACATGTGTCTATGGTAGTAAGAATATCATTCTATGAGACTTAACTTACAAGTAAGGACATAACATCTAGATCCAGGAAAGTTAAAGTGTCACTGTACTCAGTTCTCATCAAACTAATCCTTGAGCATAATGCCTTGTTTGTATGTATATGATCAGGAACATGCAACAACTGCAACGGCCACAGAAGTTCCTCAGAAAGGGAAAACAGGGCATAAACACAATGTTCTGTGCACGTCATCTCAAAGCCCTATATCTATGCACATTTGCAAAATGAATAGCACCAGAACTATTAGAGCTAAGAATTTAAACTTTGCATCCAACTTACATAGGGCATGCTGGATGGGCAGGGATGTATCTTAGAGAATCCCCATTCTCTGGAATAGGATTTCCATCCATATGAAGGAGAGCCCTTCTTTAACCCTGTTAAAGTACAATTTGGACCAGCTGATGGGAAATCAGAAATGCACCCATGGTTTAACACCTATGTCTTTGATAGACAGAGGCAGACATTAAATCAGGCCCTAAATAACATACACCTCTTAATAACTTGTGGGATACATTTGTGTTGCATGGCTAGGCTTATAAAGGCCCAGTGGTCCTTAGCCTATTATACACCTCCAACCTATGAACAAATGAAAAGATAGTTTTAACAATGGAAGAATTCAAGAGTAGTACTCTTATGTTAATTTGACCATGTATCTCATTTCCTCTCTGCTTTCACTGGCTTGTGTGAGTAAGCACAAAATTATTACTTTGTGAAATCACTCCCCTTCAACTATTGAAATTTATTGGCCATCCTACTGTATTTCATAGTACCAGAATATAAAAGTGATCACCCCTCTTCAATCTAGCTTGCTGTTTTAAAAATAGTGACTCTCCACTAAAGCTTAACTTTTTAGACAGGTAAAACTTAAGTTACCTACTTTCACATCTAACTTCTCTAGTGCACAATGCAGTGTTTAGGATAAACCATTTTTTTCATCTTCCCTTTAAGCATCCCTGCGAATAGCACTTGCTCTAATACCTACTGGAAAGCAGTAGGAAGCCTTAAACTGATACAAGCACTCATCTCTCGTTGTCAATAAATAGAAATTAATCATAGGCACTAAACAGCCTATAATTGCAAAGGACATTGCTAAGGTAAGGGAAAACAGCTCCTGTACTTTACAAAAAAATACCAAACCAGGCATGTCCAAGGGTCAGCTTCCAGTGATTTCTCCTGTCCACCTGGTGAATCTGGGCATACTGGGACAATGCAGCAATTGCCTCATGTACACAGACAACCCTCTCCTCCTACCACCTAACACTACAACCTGTGAGAGATGCACTTACATAGCCAATCTGGAAGCAAAGCTCTCTCCACCCAAGATTGTGCTAAACAGTCAAGAGGAGAAGGTTAACACCTACACTACACCTCAAGAAACACATAGCCCTTCTAAACCCACACCACCAACACCCACACATAGCAACACTAAATCCACATATGCAGAGGCCCTTAACTGTAACCTGCCCAAGCAAGAATGACCTCCGAAGCTAAAATGCAAACAAACACCAATCACAACCAAAGTGTCACATAGCTCACAACACCAGTGTGCCACCCAGCAACAGCCGCTAAGGCAAGACAACGTACCTAATACTTTAGTCATAGGTGACTCTATAGTCAGGCACACTGATGTCCCACTCACCAGGCTGAACAAGGAGAAAATTACAGTCAGCTGCTGGTCGGGTGCCAGGATCCGCCACATAACGCATGCACTCAAGTCACTCCACAGCAAGTACAAATATGACTCTGTCATTGTCCATGTTGGTGTGAATGACTTGAGACGTACATCCCTGGACTACATGAAAAGAGATATGGAAGAGTTCTCGGATCATGTGGCTCAGACAGGTATGACCCTAGCCCTGAGTAGCATCCTGCCTTCATCCAGAATTATACCACAATATAAGAACAAAATGATTGACTTCAACAATTGGCTAAGCTTCTGGTGTCATTCAAAGGGGATCCAGTATCTCTCTGCCTGGGATGACATGATCGACAGACCACAATGCTTTGCCAGAGATGGTCTGCACCTGTCGCCCCTGGGATTCAAATTATTGGCTAAGGATTTTGCCATCCCTATAGCGCTTTTTTTAGGCAAAGTTCAAAGGACAAAACCACCACCATAACAGGTACAAGCATGCAAAATCTGAAGGTAATGCTACTCAATGCTAGAAGTCTAAATCTCAAAGTGCACTGTCTTGAGGCACTCCAAAAAATGAAGACATCGATATCTGTGCAGTAACTGAGACCTGGTTCAAGGCTCCAGAGAGCATCCCTGCAATATCAGGCTACAACTTTTACCACACTTGTCAGCCACCAAACAAAGACTGAAACACTAAAGGTGGAGGAGTGTCCATATTCACCAAGGATATTCACACCTACAGGCTAGTTGCCCAACACAAAGCATCTGAAATTCTCCAGGTGCAACTAACACTAGGTAAGACTGCAATTCAAATTGTAGCTTGCTACAGATCCCCCATCATGCCCCAAGATTCTCACTACACCTTTCTAAACATACTGGAAAATATTAAGATACAACCAAGCACCCTAATACTGGGTGATTTCAACTACCCTACCATTAACTGAGAAAACTACTCATGTACCAACACCTTTGCCCAATGGTTCTTGGAATTCATAAATTCCAACGCCTTGGATCAACTAATCCATAGTCCCAGCAGAGGCTCCAATATCCTAGACCTGGTCATTACCAACATGGGAAATCGATGCTCCACACCTATGGTCACCCCCTCGTTGGTCAGGTCAGACCATAAGCTAATCACCCTTAACATCCACAACCCACCCCCACCACCCAGTAAGGAAACCTCCATAAAAATCTTCTCCAAAGCCAATTTCATGCTACTCAAGTCAGAAGTGACAAACTTCATGACACTCAACTGAAAGTTCGACTGCTGAGTCCTGCACTAAGGCACTATATGAGTGCATCCACTCATGCATGAATTGTGCCATCCCAAACAGAACCAAGATGCCCTCCTCCAAACAAAAGAAGCCAGTCTGGTGGTCCCCTGCCATAAACAAACTTTACAACAAAAGGAAGAAACTGTTGCAGAAAAGAGGAAAATCCCAGGATGCAAAAAACTCCCTTACCAGCCTCAGTAAGAAGCTGAGATCCCCCATAAAATCCTCCAAAGCTAATTACGAAAATAAAACTGCCAAAGATTTCAAAGACAACTACAAAGCATTCTATAACTATGTCAAGAACCTAAATGGCAATGCTCAGATCTGCTCTGAGCTACAACAGAATGGCATTAAATATACTGATTCCAAGGATATTACCAATATCCTGGCAGATCGATTCAGTGCCAACTTCGCCCCCCCTCTCACTTCCTAAATGGCCCATCTCAATACAGGAAGATTGCCAAATTCTGGTAATAATGGCCACACAGGTAAAAAACACACTCTGCAAAACTAATAATACAGCATCCATGGGACTAGATGACATCCTGGGCTGTGTACTACATGAACTAAAAAATGACCTGGCACCTCACCTAAGTGTCATGCTTAATCATACCCTCACCTCAGGCTTCATGCCCACTGAGTGGCGCACAGCTACAGTTACCCACTCCACAAGGGAGGATCCACCTTGGATCCTGAGAACTACCACCCCATCTGTCTGACAAACTTGATCTGCAAGGCCATGCAACGTATTATCATGGAACTTATAAATAAAGATATTGGCAACCTTCAAACACTGGACCCCACCCATTTTGGGTTTGTGAAGGGCCAATCATGTCTCCTGAACCTGACTGACTTCTTTGAATCAGTTTCCAGAGCCGCAGATGAGGGTAAGGTGGTCCACAAAGCCTACCTGGACCTTGCCAAGGCCTTTTGACACCATCCCCCACTCTGGAATCATAGATAAACTTACTAAGATGGGCATTAATCCCTACATCACTCGATGCATTGCCAACTGGCTTATTGACAGAACCCACACTGTAAATGTAGCCGGCTACAAATCCAGCTCCAGACAAGTGACAAGTGGAGTACCAAAGGGTTCAGTCCTGGGACCGCTCTTGTTTGGCATCTACTTCTCTGAAGTACAGGCCAACACTAAGGGACTCTGGCTAACAAAGTTCACAGATGACTGCAAACCGGGAGCCATTATTGAATCCCCAAATGATGTGGATACTCTACAAAACGGCCTTACAGAAACAGATGCTTGGTGCCAGAGCCTTGGGCTCAAGCTCAATGCCAAGAAATGTATGGTTATCCCCTTTGGGAAAAAACATGTACCCGTGAATTCCCACATAGGTGGCTTACACTAAACACCGAAAGTGTGATAAGAGACTTAGGGGCACAGGTGGACAGTGGTCTCACCTTCAATAACCACATCGCCACAACAGTCAAAAATTCCTTTTATGTGGCACACCTCATCACTAAGGGCTTTCATCCAGAAAAAAGGAGGTCATTGTCCCACTGTACTCATCCCTCATTAGACCCATTATAGAATACAAAGCCCCATTTGGTATGTACCTGAGCCTCTCAAGACATATGCAACAACTGGAAAGGCCACAGAAATACCTCACTAAAAGAATCACAGGCCTAAAGCAGATGCCCTGTGCTGACCGCCTTAAAAAACTCCAGCTATACTCTGTCACATATCATCTACTCAGAGGCAATTTCTGCTTAACATACAAGGCCATGTCAAACCTAGAACTGTTGGACAGGCTACACTTAAAGAAATCCCAATCCCTCAGATCCACATGCTCCAGGGATCTAAACCTTGTCATCACAATAAACAAAACATGCTGGAGGGATAGGTTACTGAGCCAGAGACTGCCCAGACTCTGGAATAGACTGCCCATACATGTCAAGAAGAGTGCCTCTTTGACCCTCTCCAAAAGGAACATTGACGATTGGATGGGAGAAAGGAAATTCACCCCGGGGATCACGTCAGTTGCCCTGCTAGACAGGGGTCCAGAGAAGTAAATAGCGTGGGAAGAAATAGCCAGGGAATTGTTATGGCTAGGCTTGTGTGGCCGATAGCCTAGTACCAACCTATGAAGCTATGAACCTTATTAAATATCAAGGAAATAGCCATAATGGATGTCACTCAGCAGTCTGTCAAGAGGGGATCTGCTCGGGGTCACCAAATATTTATGTCAAGGAGATAACAGGCATGAATGACAAACAATATTCCACCAGTGTGATGATATGCATGGGTGCAACACACCCCACTGCATAAAGGTGGCAACTCTACCGAGGTTACTAATTACAGGCCAATTGGCATTCTTTCACTTCTCTCCAAAATACTAGAAAAATGTATTCACTCCCAGCTTCTAAACTACCTTCTCTCCAATAATCTCCTATCAAACACACAACATGGTTTTCGCCCCCACCACAGCACCACAACCACCCTCCTCAGTTTTACTAATACAATAAATGAATACAGAAATCAGAATAAATATGTCTCATCCATTTTCTAGATCTCTCAAAGGCATTCAACACAGTTTCATACCAAAAACTGCTGTCAGAACTGGCCACATTACATATCAGTCATTCTTCCCTAGCTTGGTTCCACAGCTATCTAACCAAATGCCAGCAGGCAGTTAGATGGCAACAGGAGCTATCATCTTTGCTCCCTGTTAACATAGGAGTTCCACAAGACTCCATATTAGGCCCCCTACTTTTTACCATCTTCACAAATTAGCTCCATAAATCCACATCTCTCGCCTCTGTCATCCAATATGCAGAGGACTCTACCCTGATATGCTCCACCCCCTCTCTAACACAACTACAGGCTATAACACAATAATCCTTCTTAAAGTAGAATCCTGGATAAGTAATACTAACCTCATACTGAACCCAAACATGACCAAACTCATCCTGTTTCTCCCCACCAAAACACCCAATCCTTCAGCCACTTTTCAAATCCACTCCTCCAACAACACAATCATAAACACCAGCTCACATACCAAATTACTAGGTGTCACAATTTATAGCAAATTAAAATTCAACCTACACCTTTCTCAAACCATTAAAAAAAACACACATCAAACTAGGCTCTCTTTACTGAATTAAACTTTTCCTAACTAGCCAGTCTAGACTAAGCATTGCCAGGACTCATCTCTTATCTACTGTTCTCTATGCTTCTCCCTTCTTTACAAACCTTAACAAAAGTGACCTTACCAAACTTGAATCAGCCTACAATAAAATAGCCAAGATCACCACTAGCTCCCCATATAGGTCCCACCACTGCTCTGCCCTACAACAAATAAACTGGCTAGAATTCCCACAACAACTAACCTATACCAACTTGTCTTTACTCACCAACTAATATACCAGCCAAACAGAACCTCAGCACTACAGCAATTACTCCAACCATATGCTAACACTCGGCAACTCCGATCCTCACACAAAATACTCCTCCAAGTATCCAAAAGCAACAAAAAAGCCGGGGACACCTTCTACTCCCACCACATTTCTAAACTTTGGAACACAGTCCCCCAACACATCCTAAATGTTACCAACTTACACCAATTCAAAACTCTGCTCAAAGACCACCTCACTAACAACTGGCTCTGCTCCTGTACTAAGCCAGGCTAATACCACATAAGGCGAATAAAGATAGGGCTTGCAAGTACGGCAAGTGCAAATGGCAAACCACAGTCAAATCTTCCGAAAAAAAGAGCCAGCACAAGCATGTAGCACCCAAGGTAAATATTCTTTATTGTGCCATCAAAATGTTTCAGACCGGCAGAACATCTAAGTGACGTTCGTAATAAATGCTTTACCAATGCATTGTATAGACATTGTCAAACACATCACTCTGCCAAATTTACTTTTATTATTATTGACAGAATATTAGATAAAAAAGGATGTAAAAGGGAATGGCATTCTCTGCTTAATTATAAAAAAAAAGTGGATAGTTAAATTAGGGGCACTTATTACACCTGCCCTTAATGACAAATTTTAAAATATGAGGGAAATGACATCACAGGATAAGTACTTTGAATTGATATTTAAGGAAATGCGTTGGAAGTTTGTGCATCACCGATGAAGGCTGTTGGCCGAAACTGGTCTGAAACATTTTGATGGCACAATGAAGAATATTTACCTTGGGTGCTACATGCGTGTGCTGGCTCTTTTTTTCTGAAGATTTGACTGTGGTTGGCCATTTGCACTTGCCGTACTTGAAAGCCCTATCTTTATTCGCATTGAGTGTTCCTGGCTTGCTGTTGGCATTTGAACACCCTCAGTGTTTGTGGTTAAGGACTTGTCTATCCTAAATATTTTTGTTTGTTAGTATCAGAACAATTGTGTGCTATTAAACAAATTTTTGTGCCTCAGCTTTTCACAGTTGTTATGGAGTGGAATTATCAAGTTTGCGGCGTATCCTGTTTGGTCTTTTTCCACGGTGGATTAAAGTATTAGTGGAGATTAGATGCTGACCAATATGACGGAAAATTGGTGTATTGATGAATTTGGTGGGGTTTGTGAAAACATCTTGTATTTTTTGATTTCTCATGACGATTTAAGGGCATAGGTTTTATTGAGCCAGCAAGTGAAGAGTCACTTTCTCGCATCACTACGCTGTTACTTTTGATCGGACTTTCACAACAGGGGACTAGTGTATGTGTTCCTGGTTGTCTTTTTATCGCTCAAATTTATTTTTGTATTGGACTGTGAAATGAATGGGAGTTTTTGAACTTTTGGACCCTTTGGAACAGTGTGGATTATTTCAACCGACTGTGAAGGGACGTGTACACCTTTGGGACCAACTGCACATTTTATTTTGGGTTTGGCGTAGTGTTCACGGTTGGGGCCTAGTGAATTCTTGATGGCAAGCAAGTTTATGGTTTCTTCCAGCTGAATAACTGTATGCAAACAATCCTTTGGGACTAATACTAAACAACTAGTGGTGGACCTTTTACAACAGGGGACCAGGGTATGTGCATTTAGGAATATTTGAATCTGCTTGAAGGTATTCCCATATGGGGGTAAGGAAACTCACTATTTTCTAAACCATCGGAGCGATTTGAACAGTTGGAACATTAACAACCAGTTGTGAAGGGACACATTTACCTTTGTTTTTATCTATCTATATATTATATTTTGGTCTCAGCTAGTGACTTGCGACTGTGGCCGGTTATTATTTGGCTGCAAGTAAGATAAACAAAAATTTATTTTCGAATTATCAACTGTAAGGAAATAAGTTACTGCCTAATTTCAGTGTAATATTTTCAGCTGACTCTAAACTGTATATGCATGATTTTAGGCATTGTTTAGATCATTATTGAATGGAATATGTCCAGATTGATGGTGTCAATAGGAGTATATGTATTTCAACCTAACAATACTTTTTTCTACTGTGTTTAAATCTGGAATTATTAGTGTAGATGCATATGTAATAATCGATTCTACATTTGATGGTCTTTATGACCAAAACTTGTAATGTGGGAACAACTGTTACATAGGACAATTTAGAGTGATATTGATGATAGAATCTGATGCTTGGTAGGTTTGGACTGATTGAATTATTTAGGGATAAGGGGCTCTATATGTTATTCATTGACATAACTAGAGGGCAGGGCCGGTGTTAGCATTTTGGGGGCCCCCAGCAAGTGTCAAGTTGGGGGCCCCCTAGGCACTTCCAGTATAAGTATCATCCTAACAATGCCATCCATCCTAAGCAACCCTTTATTTCATGCTGCAAACTTTTAGGAGTAGTATCCACAAACAGACCTGCAGCTACAAGCTTTTACATTACAACAGGCCTATGTATCACACTATCACTATGTTGAGCTGTCTAACAAAGAGGCAGTTAGAGTTACTGGCACTTAGCTGCAACAGTGATACATTGCAACAAGTCTATGTACAGGTCTGGACTTAAAGTGAAATGATTACTGGACCTACATTTCAACAACCCCCCTACACACACACACCCTCCCCTCCTCTCCTCACCGTCCTTCTCCTTTTGTGCTTCCCCCATACCATTCACATTACTTTTCTTCCTTTTCTCACATTTTGCCATACTCTAAGCTTTTCAAGAAGCCATAACTTTCTATATGCTCTGAAGTGCATTTTACACAACCTTTTCATCCAATAATAGCTTGAACAGAAATTATGATTAAGGAAAAAAATCACTGTTGTGGTTCAGCTTTAGTTTTCCTTGCATCCTTCAACACACCTTTCCTGAACAAGACAGCCCAGTAATAACCATTTAGGAAATAACTCAAATCAGGGCCCAAGAAGCCACAGGTTTACAGATGGTCTGGGATGCATTTTAGAGCATTTTCTCAACATTTTACTCTAATGGTTGCCTAAATAAAAATTATGAAGAAAAAAAGAATGTCAGTCTTATTTTTTTCTTTCAAGGCATAATTTGTGCCCAAGGCTTAATTTTCAAAGCTGACAAAATTGTAGCTTAGAGTAAACTAACAAGCCAGTAGTTGTGAGAATATTTAAGTCTTCTCTGGAAATACTGCTTACCTCCCTAACCCTCTAAAAAAGACAAGTCACTGCCTATGCATCCCTCTGGTGTTAGACTGGGATGAAAGCAGAGATTTAAATTGTCTTTGTCATATATTTCAAGTGACTGATGGTATACATATACATAGCATGTTCTTCACCCCAAGTGCGAAAGGTAGCCACATGTATATGTGCCTAGTACGTGATTGTGAGAATGATTTCAGTAATATTCAAATTTGTTGCTCCTAGACAGTACACCTCTCACACAAGCTATAGTAACCTTCTTTGTACACCTCTGAGGTCTGTGAGAAACACTGCCCTCAGCTCAAACACAAGCTATAATGACTTCGTAATGGCACCTCTAAGGTTAGACTGTGATGAAAATCAAAGATGTAATATCCACACAATCTCCAGCCCCTCATAACCCGGAGCAGCTTTATGTACACACACACACATTTCAACAGGGCTGGTTTTAGAATGGGTGTGGTTGTAAACAGAGGCTATTACTAGCTTTATCCTAAAGGGTCATATCTCAGCACCATTCAGGTTAAACAGCGTATTCAGAAAATTGACACATTTTTCTCCAACAAGCAACAGCTTTGGTGGGGGCCCCCATAGAGGCAAGGATGATAAAGGGAGTCCCCATTATCCATTTAGACAGTCTGGTGAGTGGAGGCAACCAAACTCCAAGAATATCTAAGTGTCGGAATGTTCTGTGATATATGTTATGTCTTACTTTCGAAATATAATTACTTGTTAGGTACATTTTTTACTGATGCACAAGAATAATGTCTGTGTCCTGGCTTTATTGGGTGCTTGCACAGATAAAAATCAGTGATGTTTTTTACACACACACACACACACTAACATGCATAAGCCACAGCAGTACTAGTTATGTACTTATTTCAGCAAACAGCAATGCCTTGTGCAACATTGGTACTGCCACACCAGATTAGTCACTGCTGTTTAGCATTTGTCAAACAGCAGAAGCAGTAAGATTTATTTCATCGAGGAGTAATGCATACCTGTCACTGTCCCTACTTTCACAGACCTTCCCTGATTTTGTTCATACTTTTGCTTTATCCTTCGTAAAAAGTCTGATTTGCTGGTAAATCATTCAGGATTACAGTCAATCAATCCAGACATCTGAGTTTTATACTTATTGTCCAAAATAGATGTTGATGCAAAATATGTTATTCTAGTAACTTTTAAGTGAATTAGAAATTTAAACATATTTATGATTCTGAGCATTTATTCTATTATTTTGGGAATTATACTGAATTCTTAAGTAAAGAAATTGAGTTATAGTATCTGGTGTTCTGGTATTAGTTATAAAACTACCTGAAAGAGAAACTATCCTGATGATGGAAACATTAGCTCTTCTTAAAATCCAAAGTTTGCACTGAGGTAAGTCACTCTGGGCTGCTGATCCTTCTAGTGCTTATATTGTTCATGTTCATTATCATCTTCATCCTAACAGTGTCATATCACAGCCCTGTTCATGTTAAAGAGCATAATTAGGAAATTAATGCATTTTCATTCCTCATTTTACCCAGTCAGCAGCAGCTTTGTGGGGCCCCACACAGACAAAGATGATTAAGGGGGCCCCCTGCAGCCATGGTTTTGCAGGGACTAAAAGCTGGCTATGTAGTTAGTTTTAGTGGAGAAAATGTCCAAAAGCAGGGTTTAACTAAGCCAGGAGCACTATGTCTGTAGTAAAATATTTAATGGCATGCTGATGCCTGTTACTTGACAAAACACCATTACTACAACCAGAAATATCTTTGAATTTTAAAGGAGATATAAATAAGAGTTATTACCCTCATAGTTTAAGTATGCAGGACTGCTGCACTAACTTTGGTTGGTTTTACAGATGTGACAAAATATCAGGATAAGATAACTTGCTGTGGTTGGGGGCCCCCAGGGAACAGGGGGCCCCCAGCGACCGCAGGGTTCGCTGGTGCCTAAAACCGGCTATGCTAGAGGGGGGTTTTACTAGGTACACATGTAACCCAATTAAGCTAGGGATTTTTCCATTTTATTTACATTTTGGTTTTTGTAATAAACCCTTCATATCTTCCAAGCCCCTTACTGATTATAGCCTTTTGATAGTTTTGGAGACAGTGGCTGTTTGGGTGTGACTGCTGCAGGGGGTTTGTGTGGCTATACGTTTAGTTGTATACTATTAGTGAATTATATTGGTATTTATATACCTTGGGTAGCTCTACATGCCATAAATTAAGGAACGAAGTAGTGGAACGATACAGGGTTGAATAACCACCACAGCTTACTGTCATGGATCTTATGTGTGGATAGGAATGACATGAAAGTTTTTGGTAACAAAGCACATAATGAAGGTACAACTATGGAGTCTATTTCAGATCCAGTTGACGGCTGTAATTTATGGTTCAATAAATTGGGCAAATATATGAAAAATGTAAGTTCTAATATATGGCACTTGAAACTATTCAAGGCATATCGTATAAAGAACATCATCCCTAGAGGCCTTAGGGTGAGAATCCAGCCACTGGTTGGAAAATTGGACGATATATTAGTCCAACAATGGGGTGATGCACAACAGAATGCTTCCCTTGCCTTTATTGAAATGTTAACAGCGTATTATGAACGTATTATAGAGGACAATATTAATGAGGTCAAACAGGCAAGTGAGGAAGGGAAGAAATATCAGGGTCAGCCACACAATGCCAACTGTATGAGTAGGCTATCCAGGAATCTACTTGCCTTTGAGGCTCAAATAAAAGACAAAAAATTACAGAAATTTACAAGAGACTTGGAAGATTATGAAAGGGGCAAACCTTTTGAATCACACAAAAATGTACGTTTTTCTGATTACACTAAATTTGGTAATATTACACGTAAAAAAAGACCACGTTCAATCTTGAAAAAAATGGGTATAATATTTCGGGGGATGAGTCCTCCACCACAGATACTGAGGGGGCCCAAAGTAGAGAGTCTCTGGAGGCCAAAAAACAGAGGAGTCAGGAACACCCTTTAGGGGACATACACATACGGGTGGGTGGAAACACCAGAAAAGAAACATTGAAAAATCTGCTACAGTCATTGGTTCAGTGAATAATGAATATGATAACATCCACAATATACCCACGGATGTTTTAAGTATGGAACAGCAACAGCTACTTAATAAAGGGTTAAATTATGTACTGGGCTCGTGTGTTGATGAAAATGTATTTGTTACGGATGTATTAGCTTTCTGTAGAAAAATTAATTTGAAACTGTTTTTTGGGTCCAATTCAGACCCTCAAAGATCTACGGAATTTAAGTTTTATAAGTCCAGCTTTATGCCACCTATGAACAAAAATGTGGCTATATTTCAGCAAGCCATACTCAAATATCTGCACTTTAAGCTATGCTCTACTCCGCTGCTTAGACATAATTTACACAGGAAGAACAAAGGGCCTTTCAAGAGCTTAGTAGTAATACTGACATCACCATTCTCCCTGCTGATAAAGGAGGGGCAGTTATGCTCATGGATACCAGTTATTATTGGGCAGAGGGAAACAGACAACAGTCTAACCCTCTGCACCACATGCGCATGGATGCAGACCCCACTTCTAGATTTAAGAAGGACATTGACTCATTCTTGTAGCAGGCAGTGGAGGAGGGAATTATAAATAAATCTACTATGTTACAGCTAATATTATGGGACCCGGTTAATTAAATTTTGTATCTTTTACCTAAGATTCATAAGAGTTTGGATAAGCCTCCGGATAGACCTATAGTTTCAGGTATAGGCTCATTGACTGAGACACTATCAGCATATTTGACTCAATATCTACAGCCACTATTAACAAATGTTCAGGCTAGGATTAGAGACACTACTGAATTCCTGCAAATTATTTCTGATTCTGAATTGGAATCACACTGGCTCATGTGTACCTTAGACGTCAAATCCCTATATACCAGCATACCCCATTGGGCGGGACTACAGACCTTGGATTATTGGTTGAATTTAACTGGTCTATATCCTGTGGGATTTAATACCCTCCTAGTCTGTATGGCAGAGCATTTCCTGACAAAAAATGTTTTTTATTTTCAGGGCAGTTACTATTGACAAACCCAGGGCACAGCAATGGGGGCGTCCTTTGCCCCCATATATGCAGATCTTTTTATGGGTTATATTGAGCAGGTATTGATATATGATATGTCACACAACATATATCTGCCTGATATGGACATATGGAGGAGATTCTTGGATGACGGTTGGTGTGACGTGGGGGTATAGAATATTTGAAAGAGTTTTTACAATACCTCAAAGACTTTAAATGGGGCATTGAGTTCTCTTTAACATATAGTTATGATGACATCAGTTTTTTGGCCATCAAGATCCTAAGGGAACATGACAACTCTTTACAGACTGTGGTATTTAGGAAATATCCACAATACAATAATTTACGATGTGCGACCAGTCTACATCCCACACACACCATAAGGAACATACCTAAGTCACAGTTCTCCAGGATTAGATGTATCTGTTCAAGAGAGGACGATGACAATCATTCCAAGCAGGATCTTACATGTAGATTCTTGAACAGGGTATATAGGTTGGGGGATGTGGTCACTGCTCGGGAATGGGCTTTCCAGCAAACTCAGGAGGATTTACTTAAGTACAGGAATAGGGATGACCAAAAATAATCGGATGTTATCAGATTAATAACCACATATGGGAGAAATGTTAATTTACTCAGGGATGTGGTTAATAAACTTTGGAACATTTTGATGGCCAATGAGGAGCTTAGCAAATGGTTACCGGATAGGTGTCCCTTTTCTTTTCGCCGTGGCAATAAAAATAGGGTCTCATTATAAACATCAGCCCAGAAATAGGGAATCCATTCGCCAACTCAGTATTGTAGGGGAGAATTTAGTACGTTGTTATCCATGCAGACATTGTTCATTTTGCCAGCATATATCCAAAATCAAGCAGTTTTCTAGCCAAAATACTGGTCATGTGTATGACAACAATTTCTACACTAATTGTGAAACAGATTGGTTCATCTATTTAGCTAGCTGTCACTGTCATTCATTCTGCATAGGACAGACATCTAGACCCTTTCGTTTGAGAATATCAGAACATCTAAGTAATGTTCATAATAAACGCGTTACCAATGCATTGTACAGACACTGTCAAACACACCACTCTGCCATATTTACTTTTATTATTATTGACAGAATATTAGATAATAAAGGATATAAAAGGGAATGGCATTCTCTGCTTAATTATAAAGAAAAAAGGTGGATAGTTAAATTAGGGGCACTTTTTACACCTGGCCTTAATGACAAATTTTAAAATATGAGGGAAATGGCATCACAGGATAAGTGCTTTGAATTGATATTTAAGGAATTGTGTTGGAAGTTTGTGCATCACTGATGAAGGCTGCGTACCGAAAGCGGTCTGAAACATTTTGATGGCACAATAAAGAATATTTACCTTGGGTGCTACATGCTTGTGCTGGCTTTTTTTTCTGAAGATAATACCACATAAGCCCACATCAAATTTCATCCCCTAAATTTTATAGTCTCCGTGTATACCCCACTCCCACATGTTAATAACACCTATCAACTGCCTACAGTAAGAGTATACTTTGATAATTCCTTTTCTTTTCTAAGGGTATACATATGTACAAGTATTAAAGTATATTCTAATGATCAACTAAAGATGGACCCCTGCCCTCAAAAAAAAAAAAATATATATATATATATATATATATATATATATATATATATATATATATATATACAACTTTACTATAGTGTAATAACTTTCTCCTTTTGGGTCTATATTAAAATCTCGAAGTCTGACAATATTAAATATGATATTGTCGACATGAGAATACCAAAAGCGTACTACATTGAACGTTTAAACGGAAAATCTCTGTAGGGGGAGATTTCCATTTACTTCAATGTAGTGCATTCTCAGAGTTGGTATATTTAAGTAGGGGGGGTGGGGGGTGCAGGGAAGCTTGCCTCCCTGCCTACTCACTATTTTTTTTTTTAATTTAGTATTTTTTTTTTGCTTCGATGGTTTAAGACTTCGATCACTTAAGTTCCATCTTTAGTGATTCGAAGTTTTAAACCTTCGAGATTATAATATAGACCCTCTCCTTTTCACTAAAGTGCCTATTGTATATTGTACTTTCTTTGTTGTCTCTAAATATTTCTGTTAAATTCTATGTAAAACCGACACTGTACCAGTCAATGTTGTTCTTGTTTTATTGGAGCTTTTCTCCCCGAGCCTCCACTAAAAATGGGCTCACACTCAGACGGACTATCCCGGTCAACAAATGTAAAATAAATAAAAATAAATAAATAAATAAATAAATCTGTAAGATCATTTGTAAAATAAGGTTGCCCTAGTGTTTGGTGGAAAAAATATGTTTACGCTGCTTAGGCAACAGCAGGTACAATGCAACAATGTAACAATAAATTCAGAGTATCTGTACTCTCACTGTTGCTGCTGGATACTACACAGATATATAATACATACTCTGCATTAGGAGTTTGCAACCAAAGGCACCACTGGGCCAGATGGCACCTCCTTTAGTAACTGTGCAAAACTACGTAAAAAAGAAAATAATTTTGGGGACTATTAGCTACAGGACTATAAACTAAACAGAAAATAAAATGTACTTTTATGTAATGCTGCCTATCACAACATTGCCTGCAGTGTAGTTTATCCCCTGTTATAGGCTTGGGTTTGCAGCCACTCCAATGGTTCAAGATTCAGTTTGTGTAGCTATAAGGATATGTGTATAAAGTATTGTTCCTCTTCTACACATGGATCATAGATGATTACTAGGCTAATGGTTCTAGGGCCCTTACAAGCCTAGCCAAGTTCTACCTTTATTTCCACAATCAGCACCTATTGACCTTGTCCAAGAGGGACACAGGTGGAACCCCCAGGGTGAATTTACGGTTACCATCAAATCGTCCAGATTGTGCTTGATATAAAATGGGAGTCTGTTCCAAAGGTGTGGTAACCTCTGAGAGACAAATCTGTCCCTCCAGCAGGTTTTATTAATGTCACATACCAGGTTAAGGTCTTTAGAGTGAGTAATCCGTGTACCATTTGACTTATGGAGATGCAACATTTCCAATAAAGCAGGGTCAGAGATTGTCTTATATGCAAGGCAGATATTGCCTCTGAATAGTCTGCAGGAAACAGAATAAAGTGACAGCAACTTCAGATGATCCACATAGGACACATACTGAAGACCTTGAATTTTCCTTGTGAGAAACCTTTGTGGTCTCTCCAGTTGCTGCAGGTGTTTGGAAAATGTAATGTACTAATTATTGGCCTAATGAGGGAAGAGTACAGGGAGGTTATAACTTCTTTTTTTTTCTGGAGGCAATGCTCTTACTTATGAGATGAGGAATATAGAATGCCCTTCTTACTACTGTGGAAACAAGGTTGTCAAAGGTAAGGTTGCTGTCAACCTGTGTGCCCAGGTCTCTCACCACTGAGTGCGTACTTAAGGTGTTGCTATTGATGTGGTAGTGAGCAGGAGTATCACCCTTACCAAAAGGGATGATAATACGTTTTCTGCATTGAGTTTAAGGCCATGGCTTTGGCACCAATTATTTGTTTGTGTAAGACCGTCTTGTAGGATGTTGACATAATTTGGAGATTCTATGACTGCTCCCAGTTTGCAATCACCAGCAAACTTTGTCAGCCACAGACCATTAGTTTTTGTTGTACTTCAGAGAAATAGGTTGTGAACAGTACAGGTCCCAGGACTGATCCCTGTGGAACACCACTGGTTACAGGTCTGCTGTTGGAGGTGGATTCCCCTATTTTGACTATATGGGTTCTACCAGTCAGCCAGTTAGTGACCCATCTAATGATATAAGGATTGATAGCTAGCTGGTTGAGTTTGTCAATCATGTCTGAGTGGGGGATAGTGTCAAATACCTTGTCCAAGTCTAGGTAGGCTGTATGCACAGATTTCCTCTCATTCAGGCCCTTGGTGACTGTCTCGAAGAAATCCACCAGTTTTAACAGGCATGATCTCTGTTTGACAAATCCAAACTAAGTAGGGTCAAGTGTTTGGAAATCTACATCTTTGTTGATAAGGTCCATGATGATTCACTCCATGGCCTTGTAAATAAGGTTAGTCAGGCTAATAGGTCTATAGTTCCCAGGGTCAGTGGAAGCACCACCTTTCTGTAAGGGAATAACTGTGGCCGCTTTCCAATCAGCTGGGATGAAGCTGGTGCTTAAACTATGATTGAAAAGAGTACAGAATGGTGTTGCTAATTCTTGTTGGAGCCCAGGTAGGATGCAGCCGGAGATGTTATCAGGTCCCATAGATGCTGTGTTCTTGGCCTTAGAGAGGGCGTTTACAACTTGCTCTTTAGAGATACAAGGTAGG
Organism: Protopterus annectens; assembly: GCF_019279795.1. Classification (NCBI taxonomy): domain Eukaryota; kingdom Metazoa; phylum Chordata; order Ceratodontiformes; family Protopteridae; genus Protopterus; species Protopterus annectens. Next base: position 806,567,582 of record NC_056741.1, on the reverse strand, counting down.
GAACAGGTGGTAGGAACGTCATGGGGTACATGTGGCCGGGACAGGGGAGTGAAGTTTTTACAGAACCTGTTAGCCAACATGTTAGTTATGTCCACAGGCTCAGTATTTGTGCTATCATTAACTACCAGTTCAGCACAAATCTGGGCCTTTCCTTTTAGGTTACAGATGTAATTAAAGAGTGCCTTGTGGTTGTCTTTAGTTGAGGAAGCCAATTTGGATTCATAGTTTGTTTTGAAGGACTTCACAAGAAGGCTTATTGGCTTGTTTAAGCTGAGGAGGGACTGTTTCCAGTTTAAGGCTCACTCCCTCTTACTCTTATATAGCGATTTATTCCACTTATTGTAAAGCCTGTTAATGGCAGTTGTCCACCAGGCAGGTTTGCTGTTCCTTGATGAGCTTGTTTGTATAAAGCAGTGGCATAGCTGCCAGTTCCTCTGAGGGGGTAGGTACAGTGAAGCTATTTATACCATCCTGTAAGAGGTTATAATCTGCTTTGGAGAAGTTTTTCAGTTTAGTTGCTGTTGGCGGAGTCAGGTGTGATAGTTACTTCAAATGAGACTGATTTGTGGTCAGAGCTCACCAGGAAAGACTTTACAGTGGGCATGGTGCAGTGGTCCTTCATATTGGTAAGCACCAGATCCAGGATGTTGGCACCCTTTATGGGGGTGTCAACCAGCTGGTCCAGGGTATTGGAGTTAACAAAGTCAAGGAACCTTTGGGGAAGTGAGTTTAAGCATAAGTAATTTACCCAGTCAATAGATGGGTAGTTAAAGTCACCTAAAATCATGGTGTTTGGATGTATCTTGATAGACTCAAGTAGATCCAAATAGGCAGATTGGGTGTCCTGATTCATGGAGGGGGTCCTGTCACTGGCAGTGACTTGAATAGGTGTCCTACCAACAGTTAATTGTACGTGAAGTATCTCCAGGGAATCCCACTGTTTAACCAAACTGGAGGTGTATTTATCGTTAGTGAATATTGATACACCACCTCCTTTAGTTTTCATGCCTTCAGTTTGTGGCCTGAATGTGTGTAAGGAGGTATAACCCAGTATGGCTGGAGTGCTCTCCACAGCCTTGAATCAGGTCTCTGTGGCTGCACAAATGTCTGTGTTTTCCAAGGTGAGGACTGCTTCCAGTGAGTGCAGTTTCTTGTTAAGACTCCTAGTGTTTAGCAGAATAACCTTATGGTTCTTTTTAGATGGAGATTTTACATCAGGAATTTTGTCCTTGAGACACTGCCTAAAAAGGCACTATGGAGGTGGCAAGAGCCTTAGCCAGTAGCCGAAATCCCAGAGGCAACAGATGAAGACCATCTCTGGCAAAGCATCAAAGCCTGTAGATTATGTCATCCCAGGCTGACAGATACTAGATCCCCTTAGAATGACACCAAAAACTAAGCCAATTATTGAAGTCAATCATTTTCTGTTTATACTGAGGCATCAATCTAGGTGAAGGTAAAATGCTGCTTAAGGCTAGGGACATACCTGCCTGAGAAACATAGTCTGAGAGCTCAGTCATGTCTCTCTTCATATAGTCCAGAGAGGTATGTCTCATAGGTTCATAGGTTCACAGGATTATACTAGGCTATTGGCCCAGAGGCCCTTTTAAGCCTAGCTAAGAATTTTGCCCATGTTCCCTCAAAGTCAGCACCTGTTTTCCTTATCCAGCAGGGACACAGGTGGGATCCCAGGGGCGTATTTTCTGTTTCCCATCCAGTCGTCCAGGTTCTCAAGTCGGTCACACCAACACAGACTATGCTGGAGTCATAACAGTACCTGTTTGTTGAGCGACTGGAGTGCATTTGTGATATGGTGTATCCTGGCACCCGACAGACAGCTGACCGTGACCCTTTCCTTATCCAGTCTGGTGAGAAGGACATTTGTGTGTCTCACAATGGAATCACCTATGACTAATTGTTTGATTTTATGGTTTGCCTTAAGGGCTTGCAGGTGAGACACTGGTGCATGAGCTACTATACGTATTGTGTTCTGCAGAGGAAGTACCATCTGTACCATGGTTATGTTTGTGTTTGGGGGTCTCTGGTGTTTAGGTATAGTTCTGGGGAGGACCTCTACATATGTAGGTATGTGTGATGTGGAGTTGAGTGGAGTAGGAGGTGAGGTGTGCATGCTGACAACTCACACATTGTCATATGTACTAACTGGTGTGTGAGAGAGCATGGATTAAAGTTTCTTGATATAGTTGCATCGCTCATCTGTTGAGTTTGTCTGGACTAGGAGTAGAGGGTTGTCAGTGAACATGAGGCAGTTGCTACACTGCCTCAGGATGCCCATGTCGACCAAGTTGGCTGGATAAAGTTTGTTTTGCAATAATTGCATCCCTGCTAGGGGTGTGCTTACTCAGAAACAATAATTGGGTGGCCGTGGTGGTGTAGTGGTTAGTGCTGTCACCTCACAGTAAGAAGTTCTCCAGTTCGATTCTTGGCTAGGGAACCCTCTGTGCAGAGTCTGCATGTCCTCCCTGTGTCACGTGGGTTTTTTCTGGGTGCTCCAAAGACATGCAGTAGGTGGATTGTACACACTAGATTGGCCATAGGTGAGACTGTGAACTACTGCGGCAGGCTAGCCATTGGACAGTCTAAACCCTGGCTCAAGATGATTGTCACTGCTGAAGTGACACCCCGACCTCATGTGCAAAATTGGAAAAGGGGTTGAAGATGGATGGATGGAATATCTGGGTATTATCTTTGAGCGGGGTGGTTAAGTAGCTATCTTATTCTGCTTAGCTACTTTGATATAGTTTAGCTAGATGTAGCTAAAGGGGTGGTTATCTCTAGACCAAAGAATTACTGACCTCAGCTCCAGTGTGTTGTATGAGGTTCAGCCATTAATAGAGTCATAGATTATTACTAGACTAGTGGTCCAGGGGGCCTTTCTAAGCCTAGCCAAGTTTTCCTAAAAGAATAATGATGTTCTGTATCAAAATATGGCACTGAGGGACAGGAATTTATAAGCTACCTCTGTCCATAAGGGACATGGATGCCAGGCCCAGTGTAAATTTCCTGTTCCCCATCCACTGGTATAGGTTGTGCTTAAACTGGTTAACAGACAAACTCAGCTTCACACAGATGGGAAGCCTGTTCCACAGGAGAGTCAGTCACTGCGATCCATATCTGTCTCTCTAGCAATTTTTAAGTCACAGACCAAATTCAGGTCCCTAGACCTTGTATTTCTGGTACTGCTTGACTTACAGTTATGCCATAATTGTGGGATGTGCAGATACCTTGCAATCCAGGCACAGATCACCCCTCAGCAGTCTATAGGAGACTGTGTAGAGGGAAAGGGCTTTAAGGCACCCTGCATAAGGCAGGTCCGTTATGCCTTGTGTTTGTTTGTAAGGAATCTCAGAGGTCACTCTAGTTGCTACATATGCCTGGTCAGGTACACACTGAAGGCAGCATTGTACTCTGTGATTGGTCTGATAAGGGCAGAGTACAGCGAGATAATGACCTCTTTGGAATTTGATGCCATGTCTTTACTTATAAGTTGTGCAACATAAAAGGATTTCCTCAACACTGTGGCAACATGGTAGACTAAGGTAAGGCTACTGTATATGTGGATAGGCAGTTCCCTGACCCCTGGGTCAAACTATTAGGGATGTATTATTAACATGGTAATTAGCTGGGATAGCTGACTTCCCAAAGAGTACAATTATGCATTTCTAGGAATTGAGTTTAAGATCATGGCTTTTGGCACCATTTGTTAGTCAGAGATAGGCCTTCTTGAAGAATGCTACCATCTACAGGGGAATTTATGACCCCCCCCCCCCCCCCCAGCTTGCAATCATCTGCAAACTTAGTCAGCCATAGACCTTCAGTATTTGCTTCCATTTCAGAGAAATAGATGCCAAAAAGAAGCAGGTCCAGTACTGAGCCCTGGGAGCTCTGCTAGTGACTGGCCTCTTGGTGGAGGTGGCTGTACCTATTTTGACCTCATGGGTCCTAGCAGTGAATCAGTTGACTATCCAGCAGGTGCTAAAAGGGTTTATACCTAAATTAGTGATCTTGGCTGTAATGTCTGAATGGGGCATTGTATCAAAAGCCTTGGCCAGGTCAAGGTTGAGGAAAGAGGTGCACAGTCTTGCCTTCATCCAGTGCTTTAGTGACCTTCTCAAAAAAGTTCACCAGATTAAATAGGCATGACCTTCCTTTAACAAAGCTGAAATGCGATAGATCTAGTGTTTGCAGGTTACCTATGCCCTCGTTTATCATGTCCATGATGATTCTTTCGATGGCCTTACATATGAAGATGGTTAGACTTATGGGCTGAAGCCCTGCAGTTACCTAGATCAGTGGTTGGATCTCCTTTGTGCAAGAGAATGACTGTAGCCATGTTCCATTCCTAGGGCACAAAACCTGACTATAGGCTTCAGATGAAAAGTGATTGAAGTTGGCCAGTAGGCCAGAGAGGTCATGTTTCATGCTATTTAGAAAGCATCCAGGAATATTATCAGGATGTTAATCCTTATTGTCTTTATACATTTGACAATTGATTGACATGCTTTTCTTTCTACGTAGTTATTTAAAGAGCTCTTTGTGTACAGTTATTGCTAGACAAGCAAGGAATGGTAATGGAGGAAAAAATGCGCTCTAAGAATTCTGTCATAGTACTTTGTGGATCGTTCACATCCTATGAGAAGAGAGATCATCCACCACTAATCATTGAGTATAATGCCTTTTTTGTATGTATCTGATCAGGAACATGTAACAACTGGAACAGCCACAGAAGCTCCTCAGAAAGAGAATACAGGGCATAAACACAATGTTCTGTGCACGTCATCTCAAAGCCCTATCTCTATGCATATTCGCAAAATGAATAGCACCAGAACGATTTGATCTAAGAATTTAAACTTTGCATGCAACTTAAACAGGGCATGCTGGATGGGCAGGAATGTATCATAGAGAATCCCCATTCTCTGGAATAGGCTTTCCATCCATATGAAGGAGAGCCCTTCCTTACCCTGTTAAAGTACAATTTGGACCAGTTGATGGGAAATCAGAAATGCACCCATGGTCTAACACCTATGTCTTTGATTGACAGTGGCAGACATTAAATCAGGCCCTAAATAACATACACCTCTTAATAACTTGTGGGATACATTTGTGTTGCATGGCTAGGCTTATAAAGGCCCAGTGGTCCTTAGCCTATTATACACCTCCAACCTATGAACAAGTGAAAAGATAGTTTTAACAATGGAAGAATTCAAGAGTAGTACTCTTATGTAAATTTGACCATGTATCTCATTTCCTCTCTGCTTTCACTGGCTTGTGTGAGTAAGCACAAAATTATCATTTTGTGAAATCACTCCCCTTCAACTATTGAAATGTATCGGCCATCCTACTGTATTCCATAGTACCAGAATATAAAAGTGACCACCCCCTTTCAATCTAGCTTGCTGTTTTAAAAATAGTGACTCTCCACTAAAGCTTAACTTTTTTAGACAGGTAAAACTTAAGTTACCTACTTTCACATCTAACTTCTCTAGTGCACAATGCAGTGTTTAGTATAAACCATTTTTTTTCATCTTACCTTTAAGCATCCCTGTGAATAGCACTTGCTCTAATTCCTGCTGGAAAGCAGTAGAAAGCCTTAAACTGATACAAGCACTCAACTCTCGTTGTTAATAAGTAGAAATTAATCATAGGCACTAAACAACCTATAATTGCAAAGGACCTTGCTAAGGTAAGGGAAAACAGCTCCTGTACTTTACAGAAAAAGCACCAAACCAGGCATGTCCAAGGGTCAGCTTCCAGTGATTTCTCCTGTCCACCTGGTGAATCTGGGCATACTGGGGCAATGCAGCAGTTGCCTCATGTACACAGACAATCCTCTCCTCCTACCACCCAAAACTACAACCTGTGAGAGATGCACTTACATAGCCAATCTGGAAGCAAAGCTCTCTCCACCCAAGATTGTGCTAGACAGTCAAGAGGAGAAGGTTAACACCCACACTACACCTCAAGAAACACATAGCCCTTCTAAACCCACACCACCAACACCCACATATAGCAACACTAAATCCACATATGCGGAGGCCCTTAACTGTAACCAGGACCTCCGAAGCTGAAACGCAAACAAACACCAATCACAACCAAAGTGCCACATAGCTCACAACAACAGTGTGCCACCCAGCAACAGCCCCTAAGGCAAGACAACATACCTAACACTTTAGTCATCGGTGACTCTATAGTCAGGCACACTGATGTCCCACTCACCAGGCTGACCAAGGAGAAAATTACAGTCAGCTGCCTGTCGGGTGTCAGGATCTGCCACATAAAGCATGCACTCAAGTCACTCCACAACAAGTGCAAATATGACTCTGTCATTGTTCATGCTGGAGTGAATGACTTGAGACATACCTCCCTGGACTACATGCAAAGAGATATGGAAGAGCTCTCAGATCATGTGGCTCAGACAGGTATGACCCTAGCCCTGAGTAGCATCCTGCCTTCACCCAGAATTATACCACAATATAAGAACAAAATGATTGACTTCAACAGTTGGCTAAGCTTCTGGTGTCATTCAAAGGGGATCCAGTATCTGTCTACCTGGGACGACATGATCGACAGACCATGATGCTTTGCCAGAGATGGTCTGCACCTGTCGTCCATGGGATTCAGGTTACTGTCTAAGGCTTTTGCCACCCCTATAGTGCCTTTTTTAAGCAAAGTTCAAAGGACAAAACCACCACCATAACAGGTACAAGCATGCAAAATCTGAAGGTAATGCTACTCAATGCTAGAAGTCTAAACCTCAAATTGCACTCTCTCGAGGCACTCCTAAATATGGAGAACATCGATATCTCTGCAGTAACTGAGACCTGGTTCAAGGCTCCAGAGAGCATCCCTGCAATACCAGGCTACAACTCTTACCACACTTGCAAGCCACCAAACCAAGACTGAAACACTAAAGGTGGAGGAGTGTCCATATTCACCAAAGATATTCACACCTCCAGGCTAGTTGCCCAACACAATGCATCTGAAATTTTCCAGGTGTAACTAACACTAGGTAAGACTGCAATCCAAATTGTAGCTTGCTACAGATCCCCCCTCATGCCCCAAGAATCTCACTACACCTTTCTAAACATACTGGAAAATATTAAGATACAGCCAAACACCCTAATACTGGGTGATTTCAACTATCCTGCCATTAACTGGGAAAACTACTCATTTACCAACATATTTGCCCAATGGTTCTTGGAATTCATAAATTCCAATGCCCTGGATCAACTAATCCATAGTCTCACCAGGGGCTCCAATATCCAAGACTTGGTCATTACCAACATGGGAAATCGATGCTCCACACCTATGGTCACCCCCTCGTTGGTCAGGTCAGACCATAAGCTAATCTCCCTTAACATCCACATCCCACCCCCACCCCCCAGTAAGGAAACCTCCATAAAAAACTACTCCAAAACCAATTTCATGCTACTCAAGTCAGAAGTGACAAACTTCATGACACTCAACTGAAAGTTCGACTGCTGAGTCCTACACTAAGGCACTATACAAGTGCATCCACTCATACATGAATCGTGCCATCCCAAATAGAACCACCAAGATGCTCTCCTCCCAAAAAAGGAAGCCAATCTGGTGGTCCCCTGCCATAAACAAACTTTACAACAAAAGGAAGAAACTGTTGCAGAAAAGAGGAAAATCCCAGGATGCAAAAAACTCCCTTACCAGCCTCAGTAAGAAGCTGAGATCCCTCATAAAATCCTCCAAAGCTAATTACGAAAATAAAACTGCCAAAGATTCCAAAGACAAATACAAAGCATTCTATAACTATGTCAAGAACCTAAATGGCAATGCTCAGATCTGCTCTGAGCTACAACAGAATGGCATTAAATATACTGATTCCAAGGATATTACCAATATCCTGGCAGATCGACTCAGTGCCAACTTCACCCCCCTCTCATCTCCTAAATGGCCCATCTCAATACAGGAAGATTGCCAAATTCTGGTAATAATGGCCACACAGGTAAAAAATACACTCTCCAAAACTAAGAATACAGCATCCATGGGGCTAGATAACATCCCGAGCTGCGTACTACATGAACTACAAAATGAACTGGCACCTCACCTAAGTGTCATGTTTAATCATACCCTCACCTCAGGCTTCGTGCACACTGAGTGGTGCACAGCTACAGTTACCCACTCCACAAGGGGGCATCCACCTTGGATCCTGGGAACTACCGCCCCATCAGTCTGATGAACTTGATCTGCAAGGCCATGGAATGTATTATCATGTAACTTATAAATAAAGACACTGGCAACCTTCAAACACTGGACCCCACCCATTTTGGGTTCGTGAAGAGCCGATCATGTCTCCGTAACCTGACTGACTTCTTTGAATCAGTCTCCAGAGCCATGGACGAGGGTAAGGTGGTCCACACAGCCTATCTGGACCTCACCAAGGCCTTTGACACCACCCCCCACTCTTCAATCATAGATAAACTTACTAAGCTGGGCATTAATCCCTACATCACTCGATGCATTGCCAACTGGCTTACTGACAGAACCCACACTGTAAAATTAGCCGACTCCAAATCCAGCTCCAGACAAGTGACAAGTGGAGTACCTCAGGGTTCAGTCCTGCGACCGCTCTTGTTTGGCATCTACTTCTCTGAAGTACAGGATAACACTAAGAGCCTCTGGCTAAAAAAGTTCACAGATGACTGAAAACTGGGAGCCATTACTGAATCCCCAAATGATGTGGATACTCTACAAAAGGGCCTTACAGAAACAGATGCTTGGTGCCAGAGCCTTGGGCACAAGCTCAATGCCAAGAAATGTATGGTTATCCCCTTTGGGAAAAATACATGCACCTGTGAATTACCACATAGGTGGCTTACACTAAACACCGAAAGTGTGATAAGAGACGTAGGGACACAGGTGGACAGTGGTCTCACCTTCGATAACCACATCGCCACAACAGTCAGAAAATCCTTTTATGTGGCACATCTCATCACTAAGGGCTTTTCATCCAGAAAAAAGGAGGTCATTGTCCCACTGTACTCATCCCTCCTTAGACCCATTATAGAATAAAATGCCCCATTTTGTATGTACCGCTCAAGACATATGCAACAACTGGAAAGGCCACAGAAATACTTCACTAAAAGAATCACAGGCCTAAAGCAGATGTCCTATGCTGACCGCCTTAAAAAACTCCAGCTATACTCTGTCGCATATCGTCTACTCAGAGGCAATCCCTGCATAACATACAAGGCCATGTCAAACCTAGAGCTGTTGGACATGCTACACTTAAAGAAATCCCAATCCCTCAGAGCCACACGCTCCAGGGATCTAAACCTTGTCATCACAATAAACAAAACATGCTGGAGGGATAGGTGCCTGACCCAGAGACTCCCCAGACTGTGGAATAGCCTGCCCATACATGTCAAGAAGAGCGCCTCTTTGGCCCTCTTCAAAAGGAACCTTGACGATTGGATGGGAGAAAGGAAATTCCCCCCAGGGATCATGTCAGTCGCCCTGCTAGACAGCGGTCCAGGGACGTAAATAGTGTGGGAAGAAATAGCCAGGGAATTGTTATGGCGAGGCTTGTATGGCCGATAGCCTAGTACTTACCTATGAAGCTAACCTTATTAAACATCAAGGAAATAGCCATAATGGATGTCACTCAGCAGTCTGTCAAGAGGGGATCTGCTCAGGGACACCAAATATTTATGTTAAGGAGATAACAGGCATGAATGACACACAATATTCCATCAGTGTGATGATAGGCATGGGTGTAACACACCCCACTGCATAATGGTGGCAACTCTACTGAGGTTACTAATTACAGGCCAATTGGCATTCTTTCACTTCTCTCCAAAATACTAGAAAAATGTATTCACTCCCAGCTTCTAAACTACTTTCTCTCCAATAACCTGCTATCAAACACACAACATGGTTTTCGCCCCCACCACAGAATCACAATCGCCCTCCTCAGTTTTACTAATACAATAAATGAATACAGAAATCAAAATAAATATGTCACATCCATTTTCTAGATCTCTCAAAGGCATTCGACACAGTTTAAAACCAAAAACTGCTGTCAGAACTGGCCACATTACATCTCCGTCATTCTTCCCTAGCTTGGTTCCACAGCTATCTAACCAAATGCCAGCAGGCAGTTAGATGGCAACAGGAGCTATCGTCTTTGCTCCCTGTTAACATAGGAGTTCCACAAGGCTCCATATTAGGCCCCCTACTTTTTACCATCTTCACAAATTAACTCCATAAATCCACATCTCTCGCCTCTGTCATCCAATATGCAGAGGACTCTACCCTGATATGCTCCGCCCCCTCTCTAACACAACTACAGGCTATAACACAACAATCCTTCTTGAAGGAGAATCCTAGCAAACTAACACTATCCTCATACTGAACCCAAACAAGACCAAACTCATGCTCTTTCTCCCCACCAAAACACCCAATCCTTCAGCCACTTTTCAAATGAACTCCTCCAACAACACAATCATAAACACCAGCTCACATACCAAATTACTAGGTGTCACAATTTATAGCAAATTAAAATTCGACCTACACCTTTCTCAAACCATTAAAAAAAACACACATCAAACTAGGCTCTCTTTACTGAATTAATCCTTTCCAAACTAGCCAATCTAGACTAAGCATTCCCAGGACTCATCTCTTATCTACTGTTCCCCATGCTTCTCCCATCTTTACAAACCTTAACAAAAGTGACCTTACCAAACTTGAATCAGCCTACAATAAAATACCAAGTTCACCACTAGCTCCCCATATAGGTCCCATCACTGCTCTGTCCTACAACAAATAAATTGGCTAGACTTCCCACAACAACTAACCTATACCCAACTTGTCTTTACTCACCAACTAATATACCAGACAAACAGAACCCCAGCCCTAGAACAATTACTTAAACCATATGCCAACACTCAGCAACTCTGATCCTCACAAAAAAACACTCCTCCAAATATCCCAAAGCAACAAAAAAGCTGGGGACACCCTCAACTCCCACCACAGTTCTAAACTTTGGAACTCAGTCCCCCAACACATTCTAAATGCTACCAATGTACACCAATTCAAAACTCTGCTCAAAGACCACCTCACTAACAACTGGCTCTGCTCCTGTACTAAGCCAGGCTAATACCACATAAGGTGAATAAAGATAGGGCTTGCAAGTACGGCAAGTGCAAATGGCAAACCACAGTCAAATCTTCCGAAAAAAAGAGCCAGCACAAGCATGTAGCACCCAAGGTAAATATTCTTTATTGTGCCATCAAAATGTTTCAGACCGGCTGAACATCTAAGTGACGTTCGTAATAAATGCTTTACCAATGCATTGTATAGACATTGTCAAACACATCACTCTGCCAAATTTACTTTTATTATTATTGACAGAATATTAGATAAAAAAGGATGTAAAAGGGGATGGCATTCTCTACTTAATTATAAAAAAAAGTGGATAGTTAAATTAGGGGCACTTTTTACACCTGGCCTTAATGACAAATTTTAAAATATGAGGGAAATGACATCACAGGATAAGTGCTTTGAATTGATATTTAAGGAAATGCGTTGGAAGTTTGTGCATCACTGATGAAGGCTGTGTGCCGAAACCAGTCTGAAACGTTTTGATGGCACAATGAACTCAACAGTATGAGTAGGCTATCCAGGGATCTCCTTGTCTTTGAGGCTCAAATAAAAGACAAAAAATTACAGAAATTTACAAGAGACTTGGAAGATTATGAAAGGGGCAAACCTTTTGAATCACACAAAAATGTACGTTTTTCTGATTACACTAAATTTGGCAATATTACACGTAAAAAAAGACCACGTTCAATCTTGAAAAAAATTGGTATAATACCTCGGGGGATGAGTCCTCCACCACAGATACTGAGGGGGCCCAAAGTAAAGAGTCTCTGGAGGCCAAAAAACAGAGGAGTCAGGAACACCTTTTAGGGGACATACACATATGGGTGGGTGGAAACACCAGAAAAGAAACATTGAAAAATCTGCTACAGTCATTGGTTCAGTGAATAATTAATATGATAACATCCACAATATATCCACGCATGTTTTAAGTATGGAACAGCAACAGCTACTTAATAAAGTGTTAAATTATGTACCGGGATCGTGTGTTGATTGAAAATGTATTTGTTACGGATGTATTAGCTTTCTGTAAAAACATTAATTTGAAACTGTTTTTTGGGTCCATTTCAGACCCTCAAAGATCTACGGAATTTAAGTTTTATAAGTCCAGCTTTATGCCACCTATGAACAAAAATGTGGCTATATTTCAGCAAGCCATATTCAAATATCTGCACTTTAAGCTATGCTCTACTCCGCTGCTTAGACATAATTTACACAGGATGAACAAAGGGCCTTTCAAGAGCTTAGCAGTAATACTGACATCACCATTCTCCCTGCTGATAAAGGAGGGGCAGTTATGCTCATGGATACCAGTTATTATTGGGCAGAGGGAAATAGACAACTGTCTAACCCTCTGCACCACATGCGCATGGATGCAGACCCCACTTCTAGATTTAAGAAGGACATTGACTCATTCTTGTAGCAGGCAGTGGAGGAGGGAATTATAAATAAATCTACTATGTTACAGCTAATATTATGGGACCCGGTTAATCAAATTTTGTATCTTTTACCTAAGATTCATAAGAGTTTGGATAAGCCTCCGGATAGACCTATAGTTTCAGGTATAGGCTCATTGACTGAGACACTATCAGCATATTTGACTCAATATCTACAGCCACTATTAACAAATGTTCGGGCTAGGATTAGAGACACTACTGAATTCCTGCAAATTATTTCTGATTCTGAATTGGAATCACACTGGCTCATGTGTACCTTAGATGTCAAATCCCTATATACCAGCATACCCCATTGGGCGGGACTACAGACCTTGGATTATTGGTTGAATTTAACTGGTCTATATCCTGTGGGATTTAATACCCTCCTAGTCTGTATGGCAGAGCATTTCCTGACAAAAAATGTTTTCTATTTTCAGGGCAGTTACTATTGACAAACCCAGGGCACAGCAAAGGGGGCATCCTTTGCCCCCATATATGCAAATCTTTTTATGGGTTATATTGAGCAGGTATTGATATATGATATGTCACACAACATATATCTGCCTGATATGGACATATGGAGGAGATTCTTCGATGACTGTTGGTTGGTGTGGTGTGGGGGTATAGAATATTTGAAAGAGTTTTTACAATACCTCAATGACTTTAAATGGGGCATTGAGTTCTCTTTAACATATAGTTATGATGACATCAATTTTTTTGGCCATTAAGATCCTAAGGGAACATGACAACTCTTTACAGACTGTGGTATTTAGGAAATATTCACAATACAATAATTTATGATGTGCGACCAGTCTACACCCCACACACACCATAAGGAACATACCTAAGTTACAGTTCTCCAGGATTAGATATATCTGTTCAAGAGAGGAAGATGACAATCATTCCAAGCAGGATCTTACATGTAGATTCTTGAACAGGGTATATAGGTTGGGGGATGTGGTCACTGCTCGGGAATGGGCTTTCCAGCAAACTCGGGAGGATTTACTTAAGTATAGGAATAGGGGTGACTAAAAAGAATCGGAAGTTATCAGATTAATAACCACATATGGGAGAAATGTTAATTTACTCAGGGATGTGGTTAATAAACATTGAAACATTTTGATGGCTAATGAGGAGCTTAGCAAATGGTTACCGAATAGGTGTCCCGTTTCTTTTCGTCGTGGCAATACAAATAGGGTTCCATTTTTCTCATTATAAACATCAGCCCAGAAATAGGGAATCCATTCGCCAATTCAGTATTGTAGGGGAGAATTTAGTAGGTTGCTATCCATGCAGACATTGTTCATTTTGCCAGCATATATCCAAAATCAAGTAGTTTTCTAGCCAAAATACTGGTCATGTGTATGACATCAATTTCTACTCTAATTGTGGAACAGATTGTGTCATCTATTTAGCTAGCTGTCACTGTCATTCATTCTGCATAGGACAGACATCTAGACCCTTTCGTTTGAGAATATCAGAACATCTAAGTAATGTTCGTAATAAACGCGTTACCAATGCATTGTACAGACACTGTCAAACACACCACTCTGCCATATTTACTTTTATTATTATTGACAGAATATTAGATAATAAAGGATATAAAAGGGAATGGCATTCTCTGCTTAATTATAAAGAAAAAAAGTGGATAGTTAAATTAGGGGGCACTTTTTACACCTGGCCTTAATGACAAATTTTAAAATATGAGGGAAATGGCATCACAGGATAAGTGCTTTGAATTGATATTTAAGGAATTGTGTTGGAAGTTTGTGCATCACTGATGAAGGCTGCGTCCCGAAAGCGGTCTGAAACATTTTGATGGCACAATAAAGAATATTTACCTTGGGTGCTACATGCTTGTGCTGGCTCTTTTTTTCTGAAGATAATACCACATAAGCCCACATCAAATTTCATCCCCTAAATGTTATAGTCTCCATGTATACCCCACTCCCACTTGTTAACAACACCTATCAACTGCCTACAATAAGAGTATACTTTGATATTTCCTTTTCTTTTCTAAGGGTATACATATGTACAAGTATTAAAGTATATTCAAATGATCAACTAAAGATGGACCCCTGCCCTCAAAAAAAAAAAAAAAAAAAAGTATATATAACTATATATATATATATATATATATATATATATATATATATATATATATATATATATATAGATATATACAACTTTACTATATTGTAATAACTTTCTCCTTTTGGGTCTATATTAAAATCTCGATGTATGACAATATTAAATATGATATTGTCGACACGAGAATACCGAAAGCGTACTACATTGAACGTTTAAACGGAAAATCTCTGTAGGGGGAGATTTCCGTTTACTTCAATGTAGTGCATTCTCAGAGTTGGTATATTTAAGTAGGGGGATGGGGGGGTGCAGGGAAGCTTGCCCCCCTGCCTACACACTATTTTTTTTTTTAATTTTTAGTATTTTTTTTTTTGTTTCGATGGTTTAAGACTTCGATCACTTAAGTTCCATCTTTAGTGATTCGAAGTTTTAAACCTTCGAGATTATAATATAGACCCTCTCCTTTTCACTAAAGCGCCTATTGTATATTGTACTTTCTTTGTTGTCTCTAAATATTTCTGTTAAATTCTATGTAAAACCAACACTGTAGCTGTCAATGTTGTTCTTGTTTTATTGGAGCTTTTCTCCCCGAGCCTCCGCTAAAAATGGGCTCACACCCAGACGGACTATCCCGGTCAACAAATGTAAAATAAATAAAATAAATAAATAAAAATAAATAAGTAAATGAATCTGTAAGATCATTTGTAAAATAAGGTTGCCCTAGTGTTTGGTGGAAAAATATGTTTACGCTGCGTAGGCAGCAGCAGGTACAATGCAACAATGTAACAATAAATTCAGAGTATCTGTACTCTCATTGTTGCTGCTGGATACTACACAGACATATAATACATACTCTGCATTAGGAGTGTGCAACCAAAGGCACCACTGGGCCAGATGGCACCTCCTTTAGTAACTGTGCAAAACTACGTAAAAAAGAAAGTAGTTTGGGGGACTATTACCTAGAGGACTATAAACTAAACAGAAAATAAAATGTACTTTTATGTAATGCTGCCCACCACAACATTGTCTGCAGTGTAGTTTATCCCCTTTGTTATAGGCTTGGGTTTGCAGCCACTCCAATGGTTCAAGATTCAGTTTGTGTAGCTATAAGGCTATGTGTATAAAGTATTGTTCCTCTTCTACACATGGATCATAGATGATTACTAGGCTAATGGCTCTAGGGCCCTTACAAGCCTAGCCAATTTCTACTTTTATTTCCACAATCAGCACCTATTGACCTTGTCCAAGAGGGACACAGGTGAAACCCCCAGGGTGAATTTATGGTTATCAAATCGTTCAGATTGTGCTTGACATAAAATGGGAGTCTGTTCCAAAGGTGTGGTAACCTCTGAGAGACAAATCTGTCCCTCCAGAAGGTTTTATTAATGTCACATACCAGGTTAAGGTCTTTAGAGTGAGTAATCCGTGTACCATTTGACTTATGGAGATGCAACATTTCCAATAAAGCAGGGTCAGAGATTGTCTTATATGCAAGGCAGATATTGCCTCTGAATAGTCTGTATGAAACAGAATAAAGTGACAGTGACTTCAGATGATCCACAAAGGACAGATACTGAAGACCTTGAATTTTCCTTGTGAGAAACCTTTGTGGTCTCTCCAGTTGCTGCAGGTGCTTGGAAATGTAATGTACTAATTATTGGCCTAATGAGGGAAGAGTACAGGGAGGTTATAACTTCTTTTTTTCTGGAGGCAATGCCCTTACTTATGAGATGAGCAATATAGAATGCCCTTCTTATTACTGTGGAGACAAGGTTGTCAAAGGTAAGGTTGCTGTCAACCTGTGTGCCCAGGTCTCTCACCACTGAGTGCGTACTTAACGTGTTGCTATTGATGTGGTAGTGAGCAGGAGTATCACCCTTACCAAAAGGGATGATAATACGTTTTCTGCATTGAGTTAAGGCCATGACTTTGGCACCAATTATTTGTTTGTGTAAGACCATCTTGTAGGATGTTGACATAATTTGGAGATTCTATGACTGCTCCCAGTTTGCAATCACCAGCAAACTTTGTCAGCCACAGACCTTTAGTTTTTGTTGTACTTCAGAGAAATAGGTTCTGAACAGTACAGGTCCCAGGACTGATCCATGTGGAACACCACTGGTTACAGGTCTGCTGTTGGAGGTAGATCACCCTATTTTGACTATATGGGTTCTATCAGTCAGCCAGTTAGTGACCCATCTAATTATATAAGGATTGATAGCTAGCTGGTTGAGTTTGTCAATGATGTCTGAGTGGGGGATAATGTCAAATGCCTGTATGCACAGATTTCCCCTCGTCCAGGGCCTTGGTGACTGTCTCGAAGAAGTCCACCAGGTTTAACAGGCATGATCTCCGTTTGACAAATCCAAACTGAGTAGGGTCAAGTGTTTGGAAATCTACATCTTTGTTGATAAGGTCCATGATGATTCACTCCATGGCCTTGTAAATAAGGCTAGTCAGGCTAATAGATCTATAGTTCCCAGGGTCAGTGGAAGCACCACCTTTCTGTAAGGGAATAACTGTGGCCACTTTCCAATCAGCTGGGATGAAGCTGGTGCTTAGACTATGATTGAAAAGAGTACAGAATGGTGTTGCTAATTCTTGTTGGAGCCCATGTAGGATGCAGCCTGGGATGTTATCAGGTCCCATAGATGCTGTGTTCTTGGCCTTAGAGAGGGCATTTACAACCTGCTCTTTAGAGATACAAGGTAGGGAACAGGTGGTAGGAATGTCATGGGGTGCATGTGGCAGGGACAGGGAAGTGAAGTTTTCACAGCACCTGTTGGCCAACATGTTAGCTATGTCCACAGGCTCAGTATATGTGGTATCATTAACTACCAGTTCAGCACAAATCTGGGCCTTTCCTTTTAGGTTACAGATATAAATAAAGAGTGCCTTATGGTTGTCTTTAAATGAGGAAGCTAATTTGGATTCATAGTTTGTTTTGGAGGACTTCACAAGAAGGCTTATTGGCTTGTTTAAGCTGGAAGAACTATTTCCAGTTTAAGTCTCACTCCCTCTTACACTTAGAAAGCAATTTCTTCCTCTTATTGTAAAGCTTTTTAATGGCAGTTGTCCACCAGGCAGGTTTGCTGTTCCTTGATGAGCTTGTTTGTATAAAGCAGTGGCATAGCTGCCAGTTCCTCTGAGGGGGGGAGGTACAG
The DNA here is from genome assembly GCF_019279795.1 of Protopterus annectens. NCBI lineage: Eukaryota > Metazoa > Chordata > Ceratodontiformes > Protopteridae > Protopterus > Protopterus annectens. Next base: position 806,549,740 of record NC_056741.1, on the reverse strand, counting down.
TGAAGCTATTTATACCATCCCGTAAGAGGTTATAATCTGCTTTGGAGAGATTTTTCAGTTTAGTTGCTGCTGAGGGAGTCATGTGTGATAGTTACTTCAAATGAGACTGATTTGTGGTCAGATCTCACCAGGAAAGACCTTACAGTGGGCATGATACAGTGGTCCCTCATATTGGTAAGCACCAGATCCAGGATGTTGGCACCCTTTATGGGGGTGTCAACCAGCTGGTCCAGGGTATTGGAGTTAACAAAGTCAAGGAACCTTTGGGGAAGTGAGTTTAAGCATAAGTAATTTACCCAGTCAATAGATGGGTAGTTAAAGTCACCTAAAATCATGGTGCTTGGATGTATCTTGATAGACTCAAGTAGATCCAAATAGGCAGATTGGGTGTCCTGATTCATGGAGAGAGTCCTGTTGCTGGCAGTGACTTGAATAGGTGTCCTACCAACAGTTAATTGTACGTGAAGTATCTCGAGGGAATCATACTGTTTAACCAATGTGGAGGTGTATTTATCTTTAGTGAATATTGATACACCACCTCCTTTAATTTTCATGCCTTCAGTTTGTGGCCTAAATGTGTGGAAGGAGGTATAACCCAGTATGGCTGGAGTGTTCTCCACAGCCTTGAATCAGGTCTCTGTGGCTGCACAAATGTCTGTGTTTTCCAAGGTGAGGACTGCTTCCAGTGAGTGCAGTATCTTGTTAAGATTCCTAGAGTTTAACAGAATAACCTTGTGGTTCTTTTTAGATGGAGTTTTTACATTGGGAATTTTGTCCTTGAGGCACTGCCTAAAAAGGCACTATGGAGGTGGCAAGAGCCTTAGCCAGTAGCCGAAATCCCAGAGGTAACAGATGAAGACCATCTCTGGCAAAGCATCAAGGTCTGTTGATTATGTCATCCCAGGCTGATAGATACTAGATCCCCTTAGAATGACACCAGAAACTAAGCCAATTATTGAAAGCAATCATTTTCTGTTTATACTGAGGCATCAACCTAGGTGAAGGAAAAATGCTGCTTAAGGCTAGGGACATACCTGCCTGAGACACATAGTCAGAGAGCTGAGTCATGTCTCTCTTCATATAGTCCAGAAAGGTATGTCTCATAGGTTCATAGGTTCACAGGATTATACTAGGCTATTGGCCCAGAGGCCCTTATAAGCCTTTCCAAGAATTTTGCCCATGTTTCCTCAAAGTCAGCACCTGTTTTCCTTGTCCAGCAGGGATACAGGTTGGATCCCAGGGGCGTATTTTCTGTTTCCTTCCAGTCATCCAGGTTCTCAAGTCATTCACACCAACACAGATTATGATGGAGTCATAACAGTACCTGTTTTTTGAGAGACTGGAGTGCATTTGTGATATGGTGCATTCTGGCACCTGACAGACAGCTGACCGTGACCCTTTCCTTATCCAGTCTGGTGAGAAGGACATTTGTGTGTCTCACAATGGAATCACCTATGACTAATTGTTTGATTTTGTGGTTTGCCTTAAGGGCTTGCAGTTGAGACACTGGTGCATGAGCTATTATATTGTATTGTGTTCTGCAGAGGAAGTACCATCTGTACCATGGTTGTGTTTGTGTTTGGGAGGTCTCTGGTGTTTAGGTATGGTTCTGGGAAGGACCTCTGCATATGTAGGTATGTGTGATGTGGGTTTGAGTGGAGTAGGAGGTGAGGTGTGCATGCTGACAACTCACACATTGTCATATGTACTAACTGGTGTGTGAGAGAGCATGGATTCAAGGTTCTTGATATAGTTGCATCTCTCATCTTTTGTGTTTGTGTGGACTAGGAGTAGAGGGTTGTCGGTGAACATGAGGCAGTGGCTACACTGCCACAGGATGCCCATGTGGACCAAGTTGGCTGGATAAAGTTTTTCTGCAATAATTGCATCCCTGCTAGGGGTGTCCTTCCTCAGAAACAATAACTGGGTGGCTGCAGTGGTGCAGTGGATAGCCAGGTCACCTCACAGTAAGAGGTTCTCTGGTTCGATTCTTGGCTAGGGTACCTTCTGTGCAGAGTCTGCATGTCCTCCCTGTGTCACATGGGTTTTCTCTGGGTGCTCCAGTTGCCCTCTCACACTCCAAAGACATGCAGTAGGTGGATTGGACACTCTAGATTGATATAGGTGAGACTGTGAACTACTGTGGCAGTCTAGCCATCAGACAGTATAAACCTTGGCTCGAGATGATCGTCACTGCTGAAGTGACACCCCGACCCCATGTGAAAAATTGGAAAAGGGGTTGATGATGGATAGATGGAATATCTGAGTATTATCTTTGAGTGGGGTGGTTAAGTAGCTGTCTTATTCTGCTTAACTACTCTAATATAGTTTAGCTAGATGTAGCTAAAGGGGTGGTTATCTCTAGACCAAAGAGTTACTGACCTCAGCTCCAGTGTGTTGTATGAGGTTCAGCCATTAATAGAGTCATAGATTATTACTAGACTAGTGGTCCAGGGGGCCTTTCTAAGCCTAGCCAAGTTTTCCTAAAAGAATAATGATGTTCTGTATCAAAATATGGCATGGAGGGACAGGAATTTATAAGCTACCTCTGTCCATAAGGGACATGGGTGCCAGGCCCAGTGTAAATTTCCTGTTCCCCATCCACCGGTATAGGTTGTGCTTAAACTGGTTAATAGACAAACTCAGCTTCACATAGATGGGAAGCCTGTTCCACAGGAGAGTCAGTCTCTGGGATCCATATCTTTCTCTACTAATTTTTAAGTCACAGACCAAATTCAGGTCCCTAGACCTTGTATTTCTGGTACTGCTTGACTTACAGTTATGCAGGAGATTCATAACTGTGGGATGTGCAGATACCTTGCAATCCAGGCACAGATCACCCCTCAGCAGTCTATAAAAGACTGTGTAGAGGGAAAGGGCTTTAAGGAACCCTGCATAAGGCAGGTCCGTTATGCCTTGTATTTGTTTGTAAGGAATCTCTGAGGTGACTCTAGTTGCTACATATGCCTGGTCAGTCATTGTACTCTGTGATTGGTCTGATAAGGGCAGAGTACAGCGGGATAATGACCTCTTTGGAATTAGATGCCATGCCTTTACTTATAACTTGTGCAACATAAAAGGATATCTTCAACACTGTGGCAACATGGTAGACTAAGGTAAGGCTACTGTCTATGTGGATAGCCAGTTCCCTGACCCCTGGGTCAAACTCTTAGGGGTGTATTATTAACATGGTAATTAGATGGGATAGTTGACTTCCCAAAGAGTACAATTATGCATTTCTAGGAACTGAGTTTAAGATCATGGCTTTGGCACCATTTGCTAGTCAGAGATAGGCCTTCTTGAAGAATGCTACCATCTACAGGGGAATTTATGATACCCCCCCCCCCCAGCTTGTAATCATCTGCAAACTTAGTCAGCCATAGACTTTCAGTATTTGCTTCCATTTCAGAGAAATAGATGCCAAAAAGAAGCAGGTCCAGTACTGAGCCCTGGGAGCTCTGCTAGTGACTGGCCTCTTGGTGGAGGTGGCTGTACCTATTTTGACCTCATGGGTCCTAGTAGTGAATCAATTGGCTATCCAGCAGGTGCTAAAAGGGTTTATACCTAAATTAGTGATCTTGGCTGTAATGTCTGAATGGGGCATTGTATCAAAAGCCTTGGCCAGGTCAAGGTTGAGGAAAGATGTGCACAGTCTTGCCTTCATCCAGTGCTTTGGTGACCTTCTCAGAAAAGTTCACCAGATTTAATAGGCATGACCTTCCTTTAACAAAGCTAAACTGTGATAGGTCCAGTGTTTGCAGGTTACCTATGCCCTCGTTTATCATGTCCATGATGATTCCTTCGATGGCCTTACATATGAGGATGGTTAGACTTATGGGCTGAAGCCCTGTAGTTACCCAGATCAGTGGTTGGATCTCCTTTGTTCAGGAGAATGTCTGTAGCCATGTTGCATTCCTAGGGCACAAAACCTGACTATAGGCTTCAGATGAAAAGTGATTCAAGTGGTCCAGAGAGGCCATGTTTCATGCTATTTAGAAATGCATCCTAGAATATTATCAGGATGTTAATCCTTATTGTCTTTATACATTTGACAATTGATTGACATTATGCTTTTTCTTCTATGTAGTTATTTAAAGAGCTCTTTGTGTACAGTTATTGCTAGACAGGCAAGGAAAGGTAATAGAGGAAAAAATGCACTCTAAGATTTCTGTCATAGTACTTTGTAGATCATTCACATCCTATGAGAAGAGAGATCATCCACCAGAAATTAATGAAGGAGATAATTTTTCTGCAGGAGACAAACCAAAATAAGTGAGGTTGGTAAGTTAACAAATAAAATGTAGGGTCAGTGGGTAAGTTATCAAATAAAATGCATATGTCTGTCTAATGTAATCACTGCGCAGGTGAGGGTAACAGATGTGTAGTAATCTTATTCCACTAAATATTAACAGTGCAGTAGTAACCAAAGGAAAAGTTACAGGGTATTTTTAAGGGACTAGTCATTTAACAAATGTATGCTATCGAAAACTTGTATATTCCAATTATAGATGATACCCACTTTTTCTAGAACTTCTTTGTAGTCTGAGATGCTATCTCATATGATGGGGTGTTTTGCATAATTTGGGGATTTCAATCCAGCTACCTCAGAATTGGACAGACAATTTATGAAACAAGATCTACACACCGGGCTTGAGATATGTCTCTTACAGGAAATGAAGAAAAGGGTGTCTTATAGACACACAGAGACAAGCACACAGACGATAATGATGGCGGTCACTATTCCTTTTCAGGGGCATTAATAAGTAGGTAAGCAGGATGGATTTAAATGGCGAATGCAAAATTTTAACTGAAAATAAATCCGTCACCACCCTAATTGACATATATTAACTCCAGGTTGCATAAAATAGGGCAACTTATAGACTCATTTCAATGAGTTAAAGCTGTAATGAGTTGCTAAGTGTTTAGATTTCCAGGAGGAGTATCAGATCATTCCTCAGTAGCAGCACTGAATTAATTTATATGAACAAAATTCAACTGGGATGGAGATGGGATGATTTTAAATTGAAATCTAAGCAGGATATAAGCAAATTGCAGGAGACAATAACTAAGGTATTAGAACACAATTATAATGGAAGGTAAGAAATAGCTACGTCCCTTATAGAAGGATGCATCAAAAGTGACCATAAGAATCAAACTAACAGTAAAAGAAGGCAGGACCAAATGACTAAAACAGGATATAATAGTTTATATACGGGGTTTCCTACCTGAAATACAAAAGAACAGAGATTCATCTGGCTGTACAATCCCAGTTTGACATTAGAGGAGAAAGCATTAAAAACGGAACTGCAGATCCTCACAGGTTTACAGTTTGAGGTCAAGATAATGAGGGCAGCTTATGTCTAATGGGTTAATATAAAGACTATGACTCACAATATGTCAGTAGGGGATACAAGGAGAAATGAAATCAGTGTTATATGGCTGAGATTAAGGGCAGGGACAGAAAACTAGTCAAGGGGGATTAACATAAGAGAGGAATTGGTACAATTTTATTTGACTTTGTACTCTGACTCAGACATACATGATTTCCTTTATGAAATTTATATCAGTCCTAGATGAGGTCATCATACCCAGACATTTGTTAGCTGCCAGACATGGCTATAGAAATCAATGAGGTCAGGAGAGCTCTAGTCAAATTAAAGTTGAATAAAGCAACTGGGCCTGATGGGATTCTCCCTAAAGTTTACAAATAGGGAATGAAAAGTTAGCACAAACATTGAGGCATCTCTATGGGGAAATTGAGGAGGTGAAACTCCCTTCCTTGATAATGAAAGCTAGGATACTAGTACTACCAATGAAAAAGGAGCCCCAACTATCAAAGCAAGCTTCTGATCCATTTAATTGATTAAATGTTGACACTAATATTTAGGCAAAAATATTAACCAGAAGATTAGATAAGGTTCTACCCAGGATTACAGCTCTGGGATAGGTGTGTGTGTGTGGGGGTGGGGGGGTCATACAAAGGTGCCTGACTTCTGATAACTGGTGGTCACTGGAGTACTTCCTCCTTCAGCAGCAACATGACTGGAACTGTGCTACATGACATACAAAAAAGATTTTGATTCACAAGAGTGGCCATTCATTTCCCTAGCTTTGGAAAATGGGTTTTGGGGAAAGATTCATAAAGTAGAGAAAATGTATATATGCAAACCCAAGATTTGTGGTGCAATTTAATGGAAGTATTGTAGAAGAACAAGAAGAAATCAAAACTGCAACAAGGTAGGCTTGCATGTTTATTTGTAGAACAGTTAATTATAAGGGTTTTAGTTATTACTAGGGAAAGTTTTGAATGTTATTAGATGACTGGGCTCTGTTAGGTGAGCACACAGATCAAATTCCAGGTCCTGTTATGTTTATCTTCAAAGAATTTGGCAAGATGTTAAGCTCACAATGCAATAAGAGAAAGAGAGTATTAGGGTGAGATAAAAGATGGATGCAAAGGGATGGTTATATTGGGGTTGAGGAATATCCCCAAAGTTTTGGCCTAACAGCAGGAAATATATTGGCAATTATAGTGGAGACAAATAATATAAGATCCCCAGAATAAAATCAAGAGGCACTTAAAGAATAGGATGAATAAATTACAGATGTTATCAAGGAAAATAAATGCTGTGAAGGTTATTTCCTCACCTCACATAGCATATAAGATAAGGAATCTACCTGTACCCCTTGTGAAGATAGGAGGTATAGCCAGCCATGCCAGGACAAGTCGGGCAGTGGATGTGTAACATATGCTAGCACAGCTAGCTGGAATTTTGTAAAGAATTATATGCCATTTGTATATCGAACTGATTTGTACAGATATTTGAGCTGAAAATGTATTTGTAAATCTGTTTGTATTAAAATTTATCAACAGTGTTCCCTGTTGAAAAGAAAAGAAATATACATGCATTATTGTAACTGCTGAAATGCATATGTTGTAACAGAGGATACTGGAAGAGAAGAGATTAATCTCAGTCCAGCCACCTTTAAAATATATCTGAAATTAAATTAATTTATGGGTTAAGCCATAAAGATGTTATCCCACAGTTCTGAATGGAGCCAGAGATGCAATGTCTGTGCTAGAGAATAGTTTGTAGCTCCTGTAGCAAGAGTGGAATGGTTTTATTGTTTTATGGTTTCTAGGTGGTTTAATAAAACTTAGCTAAAGGTCTAGTGTGTATTGTAGCATGTAGCACATATGTGCTAAACTCTCATAGCTTCTAGTGATGGGGCATACTGCGGGAAACAGAATCAAATGACCAGATGTGTGAGATGTCATTCTGTAAGCCAGAAATAATATTTAGATATTAGTAGATTGTTCTCAGTATTCTGTATTCTGTCTTGAATCTGACAACAAGGACCACTCACTCACATCATCTTGCCTTGCTCTATTCAGTAAGTAGGAACAGTAATTCTCAGATCAATCAGGAAAATATAGTGAGAATAGTTAAGTATTGTTTTTCTGTAACTGTGTGACTCTTTCCAGCTGTGTTAGCTTCAATATTTCCTGTGACTGAAGCTCTGGTGTTTACTGTAAATACATATTTAGTATTTTCTTGTTCTTTACTTATTTATTATTAAATACATTTAAAGTTTTCATTGTGGATGGTCCTTTTTAGAAAATATTTAAGCTTTGAGAGTATTAGCGTATATTTATTTGTTAATAACTGTGGGCACTCCTGAAAGCCTTGCTGTTTTGTCAACATTACCATTTGTATTAATATTACGTTTACTCAGTATAACTGGACACCCTCTTAAGTGCCTTATAGTAATTGACTGGTGGCAGTGAATCTACCTTATAGTCCGGGCAAAGTTGGTAGAGCAGATAATCTGTGCCAGCCTTTCCCAGGTGTATATGTGTGAATGAAAATTAAATCTCAAAGAGTGTGTGTGTCAGAGACTTGGAGCAGGGACACACAAAGCACTGGTTTCACAGAGAAGGTGCTGGAGAACCTAACCCTATAGCTGTGCCAGTGAGGAGTCTTACTGGGGACCCGTAGAGAGACAGAGAGAGAAATCCAGATCCCAAGCTGACTGTGGTCCCTGTGTGCTCTTAATGGAAATTGTGCTTGATGCAGAGAGGTCTGCATCTGGAAATACTGAGTGTATCTATTCATATTCCAAGTGAGCATCCCTCTCCAGTATCAGTGGTGAGGATTGAGGCTCCTTGATTACTGGTCCAGAGTGGGGACGTCACACCCTGAACCATGAAGGGCTGAACAGGCTACAAAACAGCATGTACCAATTAGTGATGGGCAGCAAAAGAGTTAGAAATTATACCTGACAATATTACAAGGGGCCTTGGACACCTACACATTCCAACCTATCCACTGACCTCTGGGTTTCACAGTATACTAAATTATTAATATTTAAAGAAGAAGGACACACAAATAAGACTCAGCAGACCTGCATGAAGTGATTCTAAAAGAGCTGGTATCAACTTCAAGTAAAGCAATGTTAAAACAAGAATTTGGCTTTGGAGCTTTGGGCTGTTCTCCAACCTATACACACACCCATTAGAGACTGAATGCATTCAGAGGGAAATGCTGCACTACTCAATAAATCTTCTCTTTTCAAGTTGACAGACAGGTTCAGTATGTGCATATTTTTTTTCTGACTTGACTGACAAGCTTCTTTGCAGATGAATCTGCAGATGAATCATGGCCATTCTGATTACAGCCTTAAACAATTTTTATTTATGGTAGGGATCCATTTTAGGTCCCAAACTAATTCATCATATAGACTTCATCTCCATTGACAAAACTTAACTTTCTATGCTTATCAACTATTTTTTTTTTTCAATAAACTGTTTTCTTTTGATATATGCTTTTAAATCAGACAGAAGCTAGTCAAATTTCTATCATAGCCCTGTTGGCATAAGTATTCCTGGTGTAAGCAAAACTGTAACCTTGTTGATTAACTTGTTTGCTGAGCAATAACTATGCCACTCTTGCTAGCACAGACTCATATTTCATTTTCTATCCCTTCTTTCAAAAGCTGTAAATTCCTCACTGTCAAGGTACTATGAATAGCATGATTTGGTGCAATAGTTATGATAAATTCCATTTCACATTATGATGTTTGCAAATTCTACCCTATTGAAAGATGAATTTTTTTTCAGACATGGCATTTCTTACACATCATGTATGGTAAAACATTGTTTCAGCTTTCCAATAGCTATAAGCAAAGTAGCAGAATAAAGGACCTACACTTCATCCACTTTGAATGAATATCTTATTAAAATCAGAAACATTTTTCAGGGACTGGACCAGCATAGTCTATATGCAGTCCAGACTATTGATTTTCTGGATATATAAGGGTGCAAGAGCAGCAATGACAGCTGGTGACCTCGGAGCAAGGAAGGGATGCAGGAAGCAGGGTCAGGCTAGATAAAATTGGGTGAGGCTCTATTACAACTGGTCAATGACCATTACCCATGATCAAACAACAGATATGGTAATTAATTTTCATTCACAGACTGCCTCAATATACATCCACTCATAGCCAAATTTCTGACTATATATCGCACATCTCTGCAGTCAGCAAGGCCAACCTTAGATAAAAAGGAGCCCTAAACAAAGGACTGCATGGGCTCTGCTGTTGCGTACTAGCCATTCTGGCATTTCCCCCATGCCCTTCTCCTGTTTTCCCCTCATTCTGGTCGCACACCATTCAGACAGGTTACTTCTTTTTTGTTTTTTCACGTTATTTTACTTTTTAGGTCCCCCCCCCCCATGCTTGTAACATACTTTAACTGACCAGGATTCTACTACAATAAGTTTGAAGGATGCAACTGAATTAAGTTTAGGATCTGGGGTCTGCTCGACAGCTAGAAATCATAGGGTTTTAAATGTTCTGATGTGCATCTAAGCAACTTTTTGATTTAATGATGCATTACAAAAAAGTAAGGGGAAAAGTTTAATCTTATTTTGTCTTTCAAGGAAACTAGTTGTGTCTAAAGCTTAATGTTCAAACTTAAAATATTAGTTCTCTTATAAACTGAAAAGACAAATGCAAGGATATACAGATCCAACATGAGAAGAGGTCCTCGATTACTGCCCCTCCAAAAAGAGAGTTATATTCTGAATTACATTAGGATGGAAGTAAAACTACAAATGTCCAGAGACATACATTATACAGTTGATGGTCTGGGAAAATAAATCAAAACACATGCACAGAGCAGGGGAACACATTCTTACTTTACAGAGAAGGATAATAAACAAAAGCACAATCAAAGAACAAAGTGCTGTTAAATGGTGATGCTACTCAATGCAACACTCTGCTGTTTAACTGTGATGGAATGTGAAAAAGTATGACCAATATGATACCTTTAAGTATGCTACAACACCTCTTCCATACACATTCAGTCATTTTCATTACAGAGAATCTGCATATTCAATTACAGCAACCTTACTGAATGCACACATCTCAGGTATTGTTTCAAAATATCTCTGCAAAGCTAAAACAAATGACTGCTTAACTTGAATGAATGACAACAGTGTCAGTCACTTGCATAGGTTCATAGGTTGATAGGTGTGTACTAGGCTAATGGCCCTGGAGCCTTTACAAGCCCATAGGATTATCCTGGCATTGTGCCACCCAACCTTAGTTCACAGTGCCTCTGTCGAGTAGAGCCACTGGAGTGATCCATGGGGTGAATTTTCTATTTCCCATCCACTCATCAAGATTTCTCTTGAAGAGGGCCAGTGAGGTGCTCTGTTTGACATGTATGGGAAGGCTATTCCATAGCATGGGCATTCTCTGGGTTATAAACCTGTCCCTCCAGCACGTTCTGTTGATTGTGGTAATGCGGTTGAGGTCTCTGGAGCATGTGGTGGGGAGGGATTGGGATTTCTTCAGATGTAGCATTTCTAACAGAGCTGGGTCAGACATGGCTTTGTAAGTCAAACAGAGATTGCCTCTAAGTAGGCGATATGAAACAGACAATAGTTTGAGTTTTTTTACTCTGTCCATATAGGACAAGTGTTTAAAGCCTAGGATCCACTTTGTGAGGTACTTTTGCGGCCTCTCCAGTTGTTGCAGGTGTCTAGTGAGGTACATGTCAAATGGGGCATTGTACTCGATGATTTGCCTAATGAGGCAAGAGTAGAGGGAGACAATGACCTCTTTCTTCCTGGATGCAAAACCCTTAGCAATGAGATGTGCCACATAGAAGGACTTTCTGACCACAGTGGCAATGTGGTGGTGAAAAGAGAGGTTGCTGTCAACCTGTGTTCCCAGATCTCTTATACACCTTCTGTTTTCAGTGGAGTACCATCAATGTGGTAATTCATGGGAACCTGTTTTTTCCCAAAAAGGATGACAACACATTTTTTGGCATTGAGCTTAAGGCCATGGTTCTAACACCAGATGTTGGTCTTAGTGAGGCCTTTCTGTAGGATGTCAAGCATCACATGGGGAATTATTAATGGCTCCCAACTTGCAATCATCTGAAAACTTTGCCAGCCAGGGTCCATTCGTGTTGGCCTGGATTTCAAAGAAGCAGATACCAAATAAGAGAGGACCCAGGACTGAACTCTGTGGGACTCCACTCGTGACTGGTTGGCAGTCAGCAACTTTCACACTGTGGGTTCTATCTGTGAGCCAGTTTGCAACCCACCTAGTGATATAGGCATTGATGCCTAGTTTAGTGAGTTCTTCTATGATTCCAGAGTGGGGAATAATATCAAAGGCCTTGGCCAGATCAAGGTAGGCTGTATGAACCATCTTGCCTTCAGCCACAGCTCTGGTGACTGACTCAAAGAAGTCAACCAAGTTCAGCAGGCATGATCTACCCTTCACAAAACCAAACTGCGTGGGATTCAGAGTTTGGAGATTCCCTATATCCTTGTTTATTAGGTCCATGATGATGCGTTCCATAGCTTTGCATATCAGACTCATCAGGCTAATGGGGTGATAGTTCCCAAGGTCTGTAGTCACTCCTCTTCTGTGGAGAGGGATGACTGTAGTAGTGCGCCATTCGGTAGGGACAAAGCCTAAGGCGAGGCTGTGATTTAACAGGACACACAGGTGAGGTGCCAGTTCACTCTGTAGTTCATGTAGAACACAGCCAGGGATATTATTAGGTCCCATAGAAGCTGTATTCTTGGCCTTGAACAGTGCTGTTTTAACTTGTGCTGCAGTAATACTGGATGCCTGGTAATCTACTGGCATTGTGATTGGTCCTTTGGGGGTGTGGGGTAAAGTTGGCACTGAATCTGTTGGCCAGTATATTGGCAATATCTGTTGGCTCAGTATAGGAGGTACCATTGTGCAGTAGCTCAGAGCAAATCTGGGTATTGCCATGGAGATTCTTTACATAACTATAGAAGGCCTTGTAGTTGTCTTTACTATCTGCTGCAATTCTGTTTTCATAGCTAGCTTTAGAGGATTTGATGACAGAGCTCAACTTTTTGTTGAGGTTGATAAGGGAGTTTTTCCAGTCTTGGGACTTCAACTTATTCCGCATCAGTTTCCTTCTTCTGTTGTAAAGTTTGTTTATGGCAGGGGACCACCAGATTGGCTTCTTTTTTTGGAGGAGAGCATCTTGGTTCTATTGGGTATGGTAAGATTCATGCACTTGTGTATGTGTTTGTACAGTGCAATGATGCATGATTTATCAGTCATGCAACTATTTTCCATTTGCATGGGTGCCGTGAAGTTATCCACTTCTGTTTTTAGGAGCCGAAAGTTAGCTTTGGAGAAGTTTTTCATGGTGGTTACCTTTGCGGGGGGGGGGGTGGATTTCCAAGGTGATTAGTGATTAGTTTGTGGTCGGATCTAACCAGGGAGGAGTTGACTATTGGTGTAGAGCAATGGTTGCCCATGTTAGTAATGACCAGGTCAAGGATGTTGCTACCTGTAGTGGGGTTAAGAATGAGCTGGTCCAGGGCATTGGAATTAATGAATTCCAGGAAACATTGGGCAAGTGTATTGGTACATGAGTAGTTTTTCCAGTTAATGGAGGGGTAGTTGAAGTCATCCAGTATGAGAATGTTAGGTTGGACCCTAATATTCTCCAGGGTGCTTAGGAACGTGGAGTGTGAGTCTTGGGACATGGTTGGGGACCTATAGCAGGCTATGACCTGAATCGCTGTCTTACCCATTGTTAGCTGCACCTGAAGTATCTCTAATGCATTATGTTGGGCTTCCAGTCTGGAGGTGTGCACATCCTTTATGAATATGGAAACATCACTGCCTTTGGAACTTCGGCTCAAGTTCTGGGGCCGAAAGGTGTGGAATGAGTTATAGCCTGGTAGTGCAGGGGTGCTTTCTTTTGCTTTGTACCAGGTCCCTATTACAGCACAAATGTCAATGTTCTCTATTTTAAGGAGTGCTTTGAGCGAGTGCATTTTGAGATTTAGACTTCTAGCATAGAGCAGCATGACCCTCAGATTGCATTTGTTTGTAGCTGTTGTGGTGGTAAGTTGGTGTTTTGAACACCGCCTAAAAAAGGCACTATAGGGGTGCAAGAGCCTTGGCCAGTATCTGAAAGCCCAGGGGTGACAGATGCAGGCTATCTCTGGCAAATCACTGAGGTCTGTTAATCATGTCATCCCAGGTAGACAGATACTGGATCCCCTTAGAATGACATCAGAAACTTAGCCAATTGTTGAAATCAATCATTTTCTGCTTGTATTGTGGTATCATTCTGGGTGATGGTAGGATGCTGCTCAGGGCTAGGGTCATACCCACCTGGGCTACATAATCTGAGAGCTCCTCCATACAGGTAAGACCCTAGCCCTGAGCAGCATCCTACCATCACCCAGAATGATACCACAGTACAAGCAGGGCTAGGGTCATACCTGCCTGGGTTACATAATCTGAGAGCTCCTCCATGTCTCTTTTCATGTAGTCCAGGGAGGTATGTCTCAAGTTATTCACACCCACATGTACAATGACAGAGTCATATTTGTACCTGCTGTTGAGGGACCTGAGTGCATGCGTTATGTGGCGGATCCTCAGACATCCCCTGTATCCAGCAATTAAAACCAACTTTATTGACTATATATACCTGTGATACCAGAATATAATACAATAAAAATAATAACTACTAGCAATGATAATTTATTTTAACTCCCTACACATACACACTCACTCACAGATGTAACCATCAATTACAGCCACTTGTAGAGCTGTGACTTTATACCCAGGTATTTGGCAAATGAATGAATAAATACATGAACTGATACACAGGAATTTATCTTCTCAGCTCACTGCTGGCAGAACTGTGCACAACTACCATATAATTCTCACCCTTTTATCTCAAGAATAAAGGAGAAAGCTAAAGATAAGGGTGGACAAAGGACCAAAATCAGTAACAGCTATTGTCTTTACATACTTAGATACTTGGTAGCATAACCCGCTTTGTATTAGCATTCCTTTATTTTTTTGAAGTCTATTAAGTCTGCATTTTTCTGGCATTGATTACCAGAAAAAAATTAATGGACCAGCATTAAGAGGAACAGACCAAAATATACTGAAAAGTCAAGGATAACTAAGAGCTTATATGCAGTAACAACAGGTTAAGCATTAGTATTCATGATATAAAGTTTGAGAATCAAATGTCTGAAATGATTTTTTTTTCAATCCATAATGATATGCAAGAAAACAATAAATTTTATGAGAAATAGACCAAAAATATGAGACAAAAATGTAGATATTTTACAAAATTCTGAACAGTTAAGAGCCTGCTGCAGTCTCTACCGATTTGATAGACCACGCATTTCATGCACACAAAAAAAAAAAAAACAGACCAAAATATGATGCAAAATCTAGGGCAGTTCAAAGCTTATATGCTCCCATACATACAGCAAAAATAAATAAATAAATAAATAAATATGACCAAAATATGATACACATATGGGGACATTTGGGAGCTTACACACCTCCCATACATACATACATACATTCATATACACACACACACACACACACACACACACACACACACACACACACACACACACACACACACACACACACACACACACTCATGCTTGCATGCACAGATAGACTTTAAGAACTTATTTTCCTCATATAGTAGTAGTAGGTAGAGTGCCTGAAAAGATATAATATATACTTTTAATTAAATAAATAAAATCATGTTCCAAGTTCATGCTCCATCTCACGTTAGCCGTCTTCTTCATCCTGGCTCAAACTGTCTCAGTTACCTGAGGCAGTCCAGCCCAATAGGAAGGGCACCATGCTGCTTTTTGCAGCAGCTCAGTGAGACATTTACTGAGTTGCATTTCTGTTTGTGATGGTTGCTATCAAATAAACCTGAATGATGGTTGGTTAAACCTACTGTTGGGCTGTAAACAGACCTTTAATTGAACTAAGAGGATCCAAGTATTTTGCACTTGGGCATAGTTCTGAGGACCCAAAGAAAACCTAGAAAAGTCAGAGACAACTGTTATTTAAAAGTAACAATAGACTTTCTGAATTAAGTTAACAAAATTTTATTTCCACTTTTTTTTTTTTTTTGCTGGGGGACTGCAACCCAGCAGCCAGTTTCACCCCTGAATAGTTGTAATTTATATATGCTTGACCTTTATTATAAACCTTTGGTTTGTCTCCATGTCCTGAGCAGGCCAGGTTAGTATGGATATAATCTGTTCAAACCATTTATTCTGAACATTCCAGAATGAACATTTAATTTCCTTTATTTGCATTTATTAATTAAGTTTGGTCTACTGGGAAAACACCATTTACAGAAAGAAGACAAAAAAGAAAAGCTCCCCGATATTAATAAAAACAAACCCAATTTATTTATTTATTTTATTTATTTTACATTTGTTGACCGGGCTAGTCCAGCTGGATACATTTCCATTTTCAGGCCCGGGAGAAAGAAAACTCCGAGAGTACAGAACAATATTTTACTTAAATCAAAAAATGAAACAATTCAAAGTTTAACAGGTGGAAGTACCATATAAAGTTAAGCTATTTTATGCATGAAAGAACATATTGATAGTAAGTTTTAGTAAATAAGGAAATGTGTTCAGTTCAAAACACATTTGATTGTAGTATCTTATGTAAGTATATATGTTAACATAGTAGGGAGACTGAAAGTCATATTTTGATATAGAAAGAGAGTCCAATCAATTGAAAGTCCAGATATAATTCTGGTTCTTAGAGAGAAAGAGAGAAGAGAGATTAGGAGAGAGACAGGTTCAGACAGGTGCAGGTTGATTGTTGTTTTGTTTTTTTTTTTTTTTAAAATTGTGTTGTTGAGGTAGGGGAGGAGGGGTAGGTCACTGGGAGAGAGTTCAGGTTTACCACGGGTATAGAGAACAGAGAGGCCCTGCCTTATTGTTTATACAGGTTTATATAGGTTTTAAGCCTGATTTTAAATTGTGTTAGTGAAGGTAGGGAGGTCAGGTCACAGGGGGGGAGAGGAGAGAGGGAGGTAGGTACTCACGTATTATTGAGAGAGTCCCTCCCCTGCCTTATTGTTTTTTTTTATTTGTACTAGTATTTTGCTAGATGAGCGTAGGGTCTTAAGGTTGCTGTTAAGGGTGATAAGGTTGTAAGAATTGGTGTGTTGTTTTTTGATAATTAATACAGTGATGGATCCTAAATGTAGAGCCGCCAAAAAATCTAATAAATATTGTTGTAGGAGACAGCCAGTTTGTTCATGTTGTTTTGAGAGAGTTTAGTATATAGGGGGAGGCATAGAGAGGGTAGATTAAAGTGGGTCTGGGCAATAGTAGATCTTGCTAGTGGGGTAAGAAAGGATTTTATTCTATAGAGCCTAGTTTTTGTTGACTGTTTTATGGTATTGTTAATGTGGCCTTCAAAGTTTGGTTCCATTGTTAGATGTGACAGTAGAAGTTTGTTTTGGGATTTAGGATGAGGCACTGATGTTGTAGCCATTCCTCAACTATGTTAAACACTTTTGGGTGAGAGATTGAAGGTCTGCTGGAGTTGGGGGCGAAAATGTGGAGTCATCGCATATTGTATTAAGGAAGCTTGAGGAATAACAGTATGCAGGTTGTTGATGAAAATAGAGAATAGAAGTGGTCCAAGTATAGAACCTTGGGGGACACCTAGTGCAATGGGGAGATAGGTTGTTCTTCCACATAACTGCTTGTTGCCTATTGCTTAAGTAGGATTGAAACCATTGTATAGTAAGTGTATCAAGAGATAGGGTTTTCAGTGTGTTTATGAGAAGTTGGTGGTTAATAGCCGGCTTTGGAGGAGAATAAAGATAAGGGGGCTGGAGAGAGTGTTGTTATTGCGATTTTTATTTATACAGTCAGTAGTAGTACTGTGAAATGGCCTGAAGCCGTGTTGGCAGTTAACTAATAAGTTATCAGAGGAGATAGTATGGCAATTGGTCTGTAATGGGATCCTATAAAAATTTCCCTTATTATGAAGGGAATGTGTGCAAATCTCCAAATGGGAGGAATTGCACCCTCAGAGGTGTTCTGTTAATCAGAATGGAGACTGGGTAGGCTATGGCATTTGCTGCTTTTTGTATCTGCAGGGGATCTCTCTGGTGCAGTGTGGTGGGTGGGTGGAGCTTTTGCAAAGAGGATACGGATAAGGGATGATGGGATGGGTTTGAGATGATGGGGAGGTAAGGTAGTATTAGAGGGTGATAGAGTTGAGCTGTCTGGAGATAGCTGATTGACAAGAGACTGAATGGTCTCAGTGAAGAAGGAATTAATTGCAATTTGATTTTTTTGGATGGTCCCTCAGTCTACCCTCAGGTGACAGTGCCTGTGGGTAAGAGTGTATTTATACCTGCCCAAAATTTTTGGGGTTTACTTTGCTGGGTATTTTGGAGTCGAATGTAGTACTTTCTTTTATCTGACAGTATTGCCTTTTTTGTGTAATTTCTTAGCTGTCTGAACTTTATGTGATCTTCTTGGTTTTTAGTAGTACGCCATTTAGTCCAGATTTTATTTCTGAGTAGCATTTTTTTAATCCTAACAATTGCATGCAGAATACAGTGAATGGTTATAATGAAAAAGACCATACACAGAAGTAAAGTCTACTTCAAACTGACATTTCCACTTTAAAAGTATGGCAGAAAAAATTGACAAAACACAAAAGAGGTCAAAAATATAAAACAGCCACACAGTGATGCACATAAACATAAGAGAGGAAAACAGATACAATGTGAGAAGTCATATTCAAACCAGACACAAAGATAAGAGTCAAGTTCATTGAAATACGTAACCACAAACAATGCAGGTGAAATCGCTTCATATATTCTTTTTGCACGATGCTTGCCTCCCTCAACCGCTCCCCAATGATGCAGACTTTGCCTTTACACTCTCCCTACACACACACACACACACACACACACACACACACACACACACACACACACACACACACACACACATGCATATGTACTATCTTCACTGTTGCACAACAGGGAAGAGAAAACACCTGGTAATGGTAAAATATGACTCACTCAACTGCATTCTCATAGTGCAGCCAACCTCCATGCAATATCATTCTGGGAGGTAAAGATTCAGTGAGTTTGACTCATCCAGTGTTCTTCTCGGTTGTCTGCATTTGACTTCACACAGACCGCCCAAGAAAACACTACAATGTAACATAAGAGCACTGATTTACAGAAATACAATATGATTCTGTATATATAGTTAGTGATGAGGACAACTGTCTGTTATAGAAGAACAATCAATTGACATTTGAAGGTTGTAATTTGCAGATTTGTACAGTTAATGCAACATTTTCAGGAGTAGAGAAAAACTTATTGGAGGGATTATGATTCCAGACCCACTCACTCCACAACCATCTTTGACAAGGCAATTTCACCTAGCTGAGCTGGGAATTGCTGGTGTAAAGCTTATTCTGTGCTTACCTGATTGGCCTGTGGGCATAACTACTTTAAAACTTGTTTGTTTTTTTCTGCTTCTGTATAAGTCTCGCTTTTGCCACAGTCTTGTCTCACTTATTCAGAGCTGCTCATTGCTTGCCGACAAAGCCAGAGAGTTTGAGAGATTTTGCTTACATCTGACCCCATCCTTGGCAAGAAAATTGAAATGAAGTATTATTTTGCGCTTGCATTGCTTGTACTCATTGCATTCTCAAATATTTCTGTGCTATTTATTTTTTTATTGGAAAGTTTATTGTGTGCTTACCTGATTGGCCTGTGGGCATACCTTGTTTAAAACTTGTTTTTTCTGTTTCTATATAAGGCTCATGTTTGCTTCACTCAGCAGTGGTTAGTGTGCCCTGTATATACACAGTCATTAGAAGTTGTTCTTTCCCTATAAAAACTACTTCTGAAAATTTTCACAATCCCGCAATACTCAAGGAGCAACCAGTTTGCATGCTCGGCAGCATTGACATGTTTAGTTAGCTCTAGATTACAATATTACAGCACTCAGAACTATCACTGCTCAAAGAACAACCGGTTTGCGTGCCGGGCAGCATAGCTGGATAGGTTAGCTGTATATTACACCAAGTAAGCACCCATCCCTCATCTGGTTGCAAACACCTCCCATTATTTTCCCTTATAAAGCACATAATAAGGACCTGCAACCATGGATAGGCACTTTTCTGCTATCTCTGCATCTAGCATGGTGGTAGGCAATGTAGCATGTGCCATATACACTGACAACCACTTAAATTTGAAACAGATGAATACAGTATGTGAGAGATGTATTTACACAATGTCACTAGATGCAATACTGTCACATACAGACTCAAAAAACTCCAAACGGGTTGTCAATGACAAAACACACACACACACGCGCACATACACACACACACACACACACACACACACACACACACACACACACACACACACACACACACACACACACACACACACACACCATTCACTGCATCTACAAAGGACCAGATAAATAGACAAACATTTACAGAGATGCTCACTTATAACTTTTCCAAACCTCAAAGGCCTCTCAGATGCAATCATCAGAAACTCCACATGCACACAATCAAGACAACTCCCACCACAGCATATAAAACCACATCTCACTGTGTCTCAACTACCAAGCCCATAAGGCATAACACTACAGAACCCAATATTTTGATCATAGGAGACTCTATTGTGAGACACTCTGATGTCCCTCTCACCAGGCTGGATATAGAGAATGCTACAGTTAGTTGCCTGTCAGAGGTCAGGCCTCGCCAAATCACACAAGCACTCAAGTCACTAAATCCCAATTACCAGTATGACTCAGTTCATACCTCTCAATGGTACTGAATTCCTCTGAATTTACCAGTTTTGAGGTCACAATAATGGGGTGCCATGAATTTTCAAGTGGCCCCTTCAATTTCCAGTTTCTTTTTTTATTTTATTTACAATTTTAAAGTACAGCTGATGTCACCACATCATCACCAACATGCAGGGACATGCACGCTGATGTCAGCCGTACTTTAAAATTAAAGGATTCTCTGAGACTTAGCAGGAGATTTCAAAAAAATAAAAAAAAATCTTCAGTTGTTTACAGCTGCAGCCCACCCATTACTTGCAGCACTGCACCAGCTAACCAATGAGGACATTGCATCAATGAGACGATGAACCTGGGCCCCAAGAGGACTACTGTAGTTGTAGCAGTCACGATCTGTCTCCTGAATGCTTCTTGTAATAGTACCAGGCAGAGGTTTGGTAACTTGCCTATGAGTTGGAGATGGCACAAATAACAAATCCATCCTGAGAAAGTAGAAGATATCTTCCTAGAGAAGGATACAATTATTCTCCATTCCCCTCATGGTTTTAGAAACCTAAAAGACTTGGAGAAATTATACCTAGACGAATGCAAGAGCAAATCACCTGACAATGAATACTTTTATAGTTTTGCGGTCAGTATATTTCATTTCACCCATTTTTCATTTGATCCAGTAGAGGTTGCAGGCTGTAGCACCAATCTATTAAATAAATCATTACTGCATGTGCGATGAGAGGAGGTACTGCCAGCACAGCTAGCTGGAATTTTGTAAATAATTATATGTCATTTCTGAATATCAAACTAATTTATACAAGATGCTTGTGTTACAAATGCATTAGAACTGCATGTCATGTGTACATCAAACTGATTTGTACAGGCATTTATGTTGAAAAGATTCTTGTAAAGTGCTTGCATTTGAAATGTATCCACAGTGTGCCCTAATGAAGAGAAGAGAAATGTACATGCACTGTTGTAACTGTTTAAATGTATATGTTTTAACAGAGGAAATGGGAGGGTTAACCTCAGACCAGCAAACTTTAAAATATATCTGAAATTAAATCACTTTATGGGTTAGGCCATGAAGATGCTATCTCACAGGTTTCAGTCCAGCTAGAGACACAAAGTCTGTACTAAGAAGCTTTCTGTAATGTCTATGGGGTAAACTAATTACTACTATGGCAGCTGCCACAGACCTGGGCAAAAGCCCTTGTGTCTGTACTTTTATAGGCAGGTGCTAAATATTGCCAGCTTCCAGCATGGGGGTTTGCATGAGAACCTAGAAGTCAGATGACCAGAAGTGATGTCACTCTGCAAGCTATCCCAGAAACAATATTTTAGATTTTATTTTGAGAAGACTCTTAGACTGAGCATTCTGTATTCTGTCTTGGGCCTGACAACAAGAAGATCCATTCACCTCATCATCTGCCCTACTCTATTAAGTAAGTAGGGAATAGTGATTCTCTTAGATTCAGTCGGGGATATAGTGAAGCTTAGTTTTTTATTGTTTTTCTTTATTTGTCTGAGCTTATCCTTCAATGTTATTTTAAATATTTCCTGTGATTTGAACTCAGATGTCACTGTGAATATATACTTGGTATTTTCTTGTTCTTTTATTATTTATTATTTAATATATTTACACCTTTCATTGTGTCTGATCTTTGTAGAGATATTTAAGTTTTGAGAGTACTCGCATATTTATTTGGTGAAACTGCATGGGCCACTCCTAATAACCTTGCTCTTGGTCAAACTACCATTTGTATTAATAGTAATTTCACTCAGTATATTGGGTACCATTGTAAGGGCCTTAAAGTAACTGGTGAGGGGTTCTGGTGGCAGTGATAACTACCTTATAGTCTGGGCAAGAGGGGGCATAGCTAGTAAACCTGTGTCAGCCTTTCCCAGGTGTGTGTGTGTGTGTGTGTGTGTGTGTGTGTGTGTGTGTGTGTGTGTGTGTGTGTGTGTGTGTGTGTGTGTGTGTGTGTGAGCTACTTTGGGCAGAGACACAAAGCACAGGTTGGACAGAGAGAGTGTTGGAGGTCTTGGCTTGGAACCCTGGCTAAGGACTCAACTCTATAGCTGTGCGAGTGGGGAGTCTTATTGGGGATCTGGAAAAAGAGAGAAGAACCAGCCCCAGACTGACTGTGTTCCCTGTGTGCTCTTAAAGGAAATTGTGCTTGATTGTGCTTGTGCAGAGAGCTGCATCTGGAGATACTGTGTGTGTACCTGTTATCCTCCCAGTGAACATTCCCCACAGGTGCCAGTGGTGAGGATTGAGGCTCCTTGATTACTGGCCCAGAGGTGGAGGGTTGTCACAGCATGTTGTCTGGCCTGCTGTCATCACTGGAAGTTATATACGTGAAGTACAGTTTTGAAAGTTATTGAACACGAGAACCAAACGATGCCAGTAAGACTTATGTTTCACCTGTTTTTGTAAGATTAGCAAATGCCGCCTGTGATTTTTTTTTATTGCATTGACAGAGTTGTTGTGTCTTTCAAGCTTTTCAGGTAGTTGCCAGGTACTCAGTCCGCTAAATGATTGGCAATATTTTTTTTACTTACTTTGCGGCTCTGATGCGATGCTGCTCACACAACATGTACCCATTCACGCAGTCCCACACCACAGAAGCTCGCGCCTCTAGAATCCGAACAGGACAACATCTTACTGTGAGGTGACAACGCTACCACAGCACCACCACCGCAATGTCTAAAATAGTTTCTGTATGTTTTGTTTCCTATGAGGCAAGTTTAGAAATTTTAGGTCTCTGGCTGTTCTTTAGCTTGTGTTTGTCACGTTTTATTGTGTTGATTGGGATAGGTTGCTCAGTTGTAAAAGTTGTACTGTCACTTGAGTTGAAGGAGTCTGTCAGATCATAGCCACATTTTTCATTGTTATATTTGGTATGCGGACCTGTGTGACTCGAGAGAGTAAGTTCTTGGGATGGGAGCTAAGCCAGTATATAATCATGTCTTTTGGGTACTGCAAAAATTCATGTTAATGCAAAAGCTGTTATGCCATCAACTTTCTAAGTTTTTCAAAAGCAATATTTAAAAAGCATCCCCATTTTGGGGCCTTTAACCCCCCATTATCTGTGGCTTTGTCCAGAGTTTTTGCTCTAAGTGGTTGAGAGGTATGTTCAGTAATGGTGTACTATCGTCCACAGATCCCCCACAGCAAATAGTCTTAAGTTGGTGGATTACTTCTCTCTACATCTTTCCTCTACACTTTGAAAGAAAGCCCCCAGGTATGACGTGTGCTTAAAATAAAGGTTCATTGGCAATTTTACTGCATTTTCTTTAAAAAGAAAAAAAACACACAAGCAGGGCGACACCATCCTGAAGCAGAATCTGGAGTACTTGTGGGGCAACATTCAACTGGTAACTGTTAATGTCTGCTCCATAACGCTGTATATCATCACCCTCAAGTTCTGCTCTAAAGAAAAAATGGGAAGTTTTGTTTTACTGTTTCTACTTCTAACTTCCTCAGATAAATAAAATAAAAAGTAGACTGGACTGCATGCTCTGAATCACACTAACTTGAATGGATGCTCAAAGTAGTAGCTGCTGTGAGTATGGCAGCAAAGTAGCAAACAATGTTGTTTTTCTTCTTTCGGCTTTTCCTGGTTAGAGTTCGCCACAGTGGAACTACGGTCCGCTAATGATTGGCAGTAGATTTTTACAGTGCCAAGGTGCCAGCCCAATGAAGGCATGCCCTTTCACGCATGTCTTTCAAATGCCACTCGACCACAAGGAGTACATGCAGACTCCACACAGAAGGTGCTCCAGCCGAGAATCGAACGGGAGAACCTCTTGCTGTGAGGCGACAACGCTACCGCTGCACCACTGCGGCAAAGTAGCAAACGATGCTGGATATAAATTCTTGATCACATTCTGATCTGTGTCTAAATGAAATTTCACTCTTTCATTATTTGTTTGTTAATATGGGTACTTTAAAACTGGACTGACTCTCAAAAGGTGCAATTACAATACAGCTGCCACTGTAACCCACATATTTTTTCCATAGTTTCCCTAGGCTAAAGGAAGAAAGAGATTCCACTGTTATTGTCAGACGCATATTTGTGTCTGATTACTCTACAGTCAGCAGTTCAGTCCTGGCTTCTGCTTAGTATCTCACACATTCTCTATGCAGTTTAGTCTGGTTGTTTCCTTTGTGTATTGTATTGAAATATGCATCAAAATATGTCTATTCTGGACTTCTATAATTTTTTAACAGAGTAGGCAACACTGTGAGGCTGTAAAACAACATAATAAGGATATGTTAATTGTTGAAAAAAGTGTAAGTTACTGCACGTTGGTGGGAAAAGAAGGACGTAATGTAGCTGTGTGAAGGTTGACAAAGCAAAGCAAATATCAGTAGTTTGCATGCAAAAGTATAATGGCAATAGTGTGATATTAAACTGGTTGAAGTAGTGAGGACTGTAGAAAAACAGTTTCATTAGCATAAGTTCAGTAACTATGATGGACAGAGTAGAATTCAATATATGGCATTTGTACTGTATAGTTAAATGATACAGAAAGCTTATCAACATGCAGTATGAATTATGTGATAGCAGCTTCAATGCAGAATGTTGTCAGGTGTGGGTGTAGCAAAATTACTGCCAAGGCAGTGGCAGTAGTAGGGCTGAAGTGTGAGGAGGTATGTTGGTATCCCACAACTCCATCGGGTGGGTGAGGTTACATAATTATGTACGCAAATTTTATTTTAATCAGTGTCCATATTTTTAGCCAGCTGTACCGACTTTTCATGGGCCTTTGTCCAGATTTTTACTGTTTCCAGGTTGAGAGGTATGGCTCAGTTATGCTCCATGCTTGGAGTCTCAACAAGAAACTACACTTCCTGGAAGCACTCCTCACCCTGGAGAATGTTGACATTTGTGCAGTCACTAAAACATTTTAAAACAAACATTGGAACCAGCTGAGAGAGTCCAACAGTCGTTGTAGATGTTACAAATTCACTGGTCAGTAACCACGCAAGAACCACCAGGGTAAAATAATTCCAGAACCAAAATTTATTAAAGCGCTTTTCGTCTGCTTAGTGAGCAAACTTCTTCAGAATAAATTACACTCATCCATAATGCTGCATTTAAATCACTAATTGATCATCAATTAAACCTAATAAGTGTTAATTAAGATCCAATATAGGTAGAAAACAATATTGAACTACCTCAAAGCCTGTATATGTGTTATTACAGCTTAGTGTGCATAAAAACATTCTCAAATCTTTTCAAGTGTATACGTGTAAAAGTTTACATATATACACCAACTTTTGAAAATTACGTAACTTATTAAAAATAAACTTATTAAAAATAAAAATACATATAAAATGCATATAACAACCTTATAGAAATATTTATAAAAATATTTAAAAAATAGTACTAAAAAATGTGTACTCTTCAAATAAGGACTTTGTCGGTCATAACAACCCACTTAGTTGTTCCTTACCAGGGTAAACCATGGTAATGGTAATGGTAATAGTCTTTAATTTAAATCTAAGCTGAACAATATTCAATAGCTTATTAATACTGAAAGCAATATGTCATGTGGTTTTAAAAAAATATATACTTCAAAATATATATATATAAAAATATATATAAAAATTGCATATGTGTGTACATATATACACCCATACAAAATGTAAAAATGTATAAATGTATAAAAATACATATGTATAAGAAATATACATGTACATATATCTACCTTTTAAGGCTCAAAATACTTAGTAAACATGAAATTGAACATGCTTCATTAAGGCCTGGGTAATGATAAGCCTCCAACCTTATCTGCCAATGTAGTTCAAGTGCAAGTAGTTTTAATGATGCAGGACCACCTCTGTTGTCCCCAACTAACTGGTCTATTGCAATAAATTTAAACTGGTGGGTAGGGAAGTCAACAATGTGTTTGGCAAGGGCGTTGGTTAATTTGTGTTTCCTTATGGCGTACTGATGTTCATAAATACGCTCCCTGAACCTACGTTCAGTTTTCCCTAGATAATATGCCAAACAATTTTGGCATTGTGCTAGATAAACTAGCATCTTGGAATTGCAATTATTCCTGTGTTTTAATTTAAATTATTTTTTGTTAATAGAAAATCTACTAGATTCAATTATGTAATTACAGAAATTGCAAGTGTGGCATTTGAACATTCCTGGGGATCTTGTAAGAGGAGGTTTCATCTCAAACCAAGATTTAAGGTTCTTAGCTTTCCTGTATGTCACCTTTGGAATCAAACCTAATTTAGCAGACACCCTTGGGTCTATTCTAAACAAGTGCCAATTCTTTCTGATGATGTGCCACAAACTATCACTGTCCAATGCAAAGGTAGTAATAAATCTGGGTACATCCAACTCGATGGCCCTATCCACGGTTTCCAAAACTGGGCTACTCACAGGAAGTGGCAACGTTATAGAGTCAACCCTTTCCTTAATTTGTAATAGTGGTACATACACATTAGATCTCCTTTTTAATGAAACCTCGTTAATTAAGTCTTCAATTAGTTTAAAGGGATAACCTTGACTCAAAAACATCTTTTTAAGAGTTGTACATTCTGCGGTGAACATGTCATCCCTACTAGTGATTCTTGCTGCCCTTACAAGTTGTCCTTTAACAACTGCTCGTTTCTGTGTAAATGGATGACAACTTGTAAAGTGCAACAAGGTATTGGAGTAAGTAGACTTCCTGTAAATCTTAGATGTATAACCTGAAGCAGCGGAATCCTTTTCTAACATAATGTCAAGATAAGGTATCTGCTTATCACTAAAGGTAAAGGTGAACTCCAGAAAGTCTGTCGTGGAATTTAGATGGTTAACAAATTCTACAGCCTGTACCTCATCTCCATTGAAAAGGATGAATATGTCATCTAAATAATGTGTGTAATATACTGAGTGTTTAATATATAATGGATGATTGAGGACAAATTGATGCTCCCACTGTGCCATGACCAAGTTCGCCACACTGGCACCATAGGGTGAACCCATACCAACTCCCACGGTCTGTAAATAGTAGTTGTCTCCAAACATAAAGAAATTCTTGGATAATGTAAAATCCAAAAGCTCACCTACCAATGAGATGTCGTAACTACTAGCGTCCCTAGCTCTTAATCTATCACCTACTCAATCGATTGCTATGTCCTGCGGGATACAGGTGTATAAGTCTTTGACATCTACCGTAAGGAAGTTGCAATGGTCCTCATAATGTGTCTCATTTATTTTGGATAAAAATGTCCACGAATCTTTGCAAACCTGTGTCTCCAAAACAATATATTTACGTAGTATATGATCCACTACTTTAGCACATGCATAAGATGGTGAACCCCGGCTATCAATCAAGGGGCGCATAGGTGGATCAATCAAGTTCTTATGGATTTTGGGTATACCGAAAAAGTAAGGGGTCCTGGGGTAGGAAGTTGACATATAGTTGTATAAATCTTGATTAATCCTGGCTTCCAAAAACATTTCCTCAATGTGATCCTTAATAATCCGATAAGCACCATTAACCTCATTTAAAGAACTCAGTGCATATGCAGGAGTGTCAAGTAATGCAGTCATACGATCAAAATAATCTTCATTGTCAAAAATCACTACCCCCCCCCCACCTTTGTCCGGTTTACAAATACGTAAATTGTTGCAACGCAGAACATGAATGCAGTCAATTTCAGAAGTATTATTAGTGTGTAGACCATGTAATTGGTTCTTGTTTTTAAAACACCTAATATCCACCTCACATACTTGCTCAAACATCGACAAAAGAGGGTGAAGTGGAGGATTAAAAGTACTAGGAACAATTAGTTGGTTAAAAGTGTCAGTGTAAGCTCCCCCACCCATCATAAGTTTGAAATTAAGCTTTCTGGTAAAGGTTTTAACATCAATAATAGCTTTCACAAAGTCAAATTTGTGATGAGGTACATACGTGTGACCCTTGGCCATAAGATCCGCCATATCAGGGGTAATAAGAGTGTTAGAAAAGTTGTAAACCTTGAAGTCACCAGAAGTGTTCGTACTGATGACTGGGCCCTGTTGCACATGGTCCACATCCGAAACATTAATCATTGAGGGAGATAAAGTTGGTACATCACTAGCTTCTTCTTCATGTATGGTAGAAAACTGAAGGTTAGGGGTCAAAGATACTACCGGTTGGTTCTCCTCTGGTTTGGTTGATTCGACCATTGGTGTTGAGTTTTGGGTCTCGCTCCTAAAAAATTCTCCTGTGAGTTAGCATTGTTATTAAAATTAAAGTTGTTCCTATTCTGTATCCTCTCACTCCTACGTAGTTCAACCAATGGCATATGGTCATTGGTCAAAGGAATGTCCTCCTGAATATTAACTTCAGAATTATTATTAGAAAAAACACTTTCAACAGAGTTAGGGGGAGCATTATGATTAGAAGTGGTGTTATGAGTTCGAGTATTAGTCCTCCAAGTTTTCCCTAAAGGAGGGTTGGGGTAGGCAGCCCCTTCTCTATACGCTTTGGAGTCCTTATCCAGTTTTTTAACCTTCACAGATTTTAATTTAATTAAATAGCTGTCTATACTACTAAACAGTCTAGCATAATCAAACCTATACCTGTCAAAAACAGAATCAGCTTTAATTACGTTATCCAACACAGTTGCTTCCACGTTAAGTTCGTCAACTTGTAATGTATAATATTTAATCATTACGTTAAGCAACTCAAAACCATGCCTATCATACATGGAAATCAGTTCCTGATGAAATACAGAATTAGCAACCAACCCAGTTGGATATTAAAAATGCCACAGGCCCTTTGGCACAATTTTCCGAGCTAAACATTCATTAAAATATGCAATTTCCAGCTGTAACTTTTTAATTTTAAGCATAATATTGTCCAATGCTTTTAAGTTACTAGAAATGTCAGGTTCGGAAACAGTACGCTGAAGAGGTGCAGATACTGTTTCAGGCTTGAACGATGGATTAACACAAACCCAGTTGGCTAAGTCTGGGTAATTCACAAAATTATTGTTACTCACCAGAGACTGTGATCTAACGTTCCCTGTAACAGGAAAGTTAGAACTAGGACCTTCTTGTTGGCAGCTCATACTTGTAACAAGATTACCCTCAAAGGGTCGACCAGTGTTCAATGGCAAAGCACCAGAAGTTCTGGAAAGTGTATTCTTTGCCCTGACATCAAAAGATGGTAAGCTGGGCAAATTGTCATCCCCAAAATATCCAGAACCCTGTCGGTTCAATGATAAATCCAGAGCGTTATGTTGCTGGTTCACATTGAAACCAGTAGCCGGAATTCTCCTCTGCCTTTCCGCGTTGTCGACAACCAAACCTGCTGTTACATGTTGCAGGTTAACGTTAGAATCAGGAGCCAGAATTCTCCTCTGCCTTCTTGCATCGTCATCGGTTCCATCTGCCACTACAGATCCGATGGTTGTAGACACGTTGTCAGAATTAGTAGAAACCCGATTAACTGGGTTTGGAAAATTGTCTGTCTCTAGTAGAATCGTAGCGTTCCTCAATGGAACGTGTGCATTTAGGCTGTCATCAACCCCGTTATTGTTGAGTGTGTTACCAGGCACTAAATTCAGGGCACCGGATGGTGTTGTACAATTAAAAGCTGGATTCGTCTTTAAATGCAAAGTAGATTTAACGCATTGTGCTTTCTCTAACAAATCGATTCTGTACAACATAAAATCGATTTTGCTAAGCAACATGTCCAATGATTTTAAATTAATGTTTTGAGAGTCATGAAGCTTTGAAAATTGAGCGTTAGGAGACGTCAAAAGTTGGTTGTTGTTACCTGGCGAACTCGATCTAAGTAGCTCAGGTGTGCCATTGGGAAACTCACTGGCTGGTTCAGTAACAGAATCAGACGCCATACTAGGAAAAAATGACAAACACCACAAGTCACTTTTAAAACAAACACTGGAACCAGCTGAGAGAGTCCAACAGAAGTTGTAGATGTTACAAATTCACTGGTCAGTAACGCATAAGAACCACCAGGGTAAAATAATTCCAGAACCAAAATTTATTAAAGCCGCCTGCTTAGTGAGCAAACTTCTTCAGAATAAATTACACTCATCCATAATGCTGCATTTAAATCACTAATTGATCATCAATTAAACCTAATAAGTGTTAATTAAGATCCAATATAGGTAGAAAACAATATTGAACTACCAAAGCCTGTATATGTGTTATTACAGCTTAGTGTGCATAAAAACATTCTCAAATCTTTTCAAGTGTATACATGTAAAAGTTTATATATATATATACACCAACTTTTGAAAATTACGTAACTTATTAAAAATAAACTTATTAAAAATAAAAATACATATAAAATGCATATAACAACCTTATAGAAATGCTTATAAAAATACTAAAAATGTGTACTCTTCAAATAACTTTGTCGGTCATAACACATTAGTTGTTCTCACCAGGTAAACCATGGTAATGGTAATGGTAATAGTCTTTAATTTAAATCTAAGTTGAACAATATTCAATAGCTTATTAATACTGAAAACAATATGTCATGTGGTTTTAAAATATATACTTCAAAAATATATATATAAAATATATATAAAAATTGTATGTGTGTACATATATACCCATACAAAATGTAAAATGTATAAATGTATAAATGTAAAAATACATATGCAAGAAATATACATGTACAGCATTCATTTTAGTAAACATGCAACTGAACATGTTTCATTCAACCTTATCTGCCAATGTAGTTCAAGTGCAAGTAGTTTTAATGATGCAGGACCACCTCTGTTGTCCCCAACTAACTGGTCTATTGCAATAAATTTAAACTGGTGGGTAGGGAAGTCAACAATGTGTTTGGCAAGGGTGTTGGTTAATTTGTGTTTCCTTATGGCGTACTGATGTTCATAAATACGCTCCCTGAACCTACGTTCAGTTTTCCCTACATAATATGCCAAACAATTTTGGCATTGTGCTAGATAAACTAGCATCTTGGAATTGCAATTAAATTAGGTTTGATTCCGAAGGTGACATACAGGAAAGCTAAGAACCTTAAATCTTGGTTTGAGATGAAATCTCCTCTTACAAGATTCCCGGGAATGTTCAAATGCCATACTTGCAATTTCTGTAATTACATAATTGAATCTAGTAGATTTTCTATTAACAAAAAAGAATTTAAATTAAAACACAGGAATAATTGCAATTCCAAGATGCTAGTTTATCTAGCACAATGCCAAAATTGTTTGGCATATTATGTAGGGAAAACTGAACGTAGGTTCAGGGAGCGTATTTATGAACATCAGTACACCATAAGGAAACACAAATTAACCAACGCCCTTGCCAAACACATTGTTGACTTCCCTACCCACCAGTTTAAATTTATTGCAATAGACCAGTTAGTTGGGGACAACAGAGGTGGTCCTGCATCATTAAAACTACTTGCACTTGAACTACATTGGCAGATAAGGTTGGAGGCTTATCATTACCCAGGCCTTAATGAAGCATGTTCAGTTTCATGTTTACTAAGTATTTTGAGCCTTAAAAGGTAGATATATGTACATGTATATTTCTTATACATATGTATTTTTATACATTCATACATTTTTACATTTTGTATGGGTGTATATATGTACACACATATGCAATTTTTATATATATTTTTATATATATATATATTTTTTGAAGTATATATATTTTTTAAAACCACATGACATATTGTTTTCAGTATTAATAAGCTATTAAATATTGTTCAGCTTAGATTTAAATTAAAGACTATTACCATTACCATTACCATGATTTACCCTGGTAAGGAACAACTAAGTGGGTTGTTATGACCGACAAAGTCCTTATTTGAAGAGTACACATTTTTTAGTACTATTTTTTAAGTATTTTTATAAGCATTTCTATAAGGTTGTTACATGCATTTTATATGTATTTTTATTTTTAATAAGTTTATTTTTAATAAGTTACGTAATTTTCAAAAGTTGGTGTATATATGTAAACTTTTACACGTATACACTTGAAAAGATTTGAGAATGTTTTATGCACACTAAGCTGTAATAACACATATACAGGCTTTGAGGTAGTTCAATATTGTTTTCTACCTATATTGGATCTTAATTAACACTTATTAGGTTTAATTGATGATCAATTAGTGATTTAAATGCAGCATTATGGATGAGTGTAATTTATTCTGAAGAAGTTTGCTCACTAAGCAGATGAAAAGCGCTTTAATAAATTTTGGTTCTGGAATTATTTTACCCTGGTGGTTCTTGCGTGGTTACTGACCAGTGAATTTGTAACATCTACAACGACTGTTGGACTCTCTCAGCTGGTTCCAGTGTTTGTTTTAAAAGTGACTTGTGGTGTTTGTCGTTTTTTCCTAGTATGGCGTCTGATTCTGTTACTGAACCAGCCAGTGAGTTTCCCAATGGCACACCTGAGCTACTTAGATCGAGTTTGCCAGGTAACAACAACCAACTTTTGACGTCTCCTAACACTCAATTTTCAAAGCTTCATGACTCTCAAAACATTAATTTAAAATCATTGGACATGTTGCTTAGCAAAATCGATTCTATGTTGTACAGAATCGATTTGTTAGAGAAAGCACAATGCGTTAAATCTACTTTGCATTTAAAGACGAATCCAGCTTTTAATTGTACAACACCATCCGGTGCCCTGAATTTAGTGCCTGGTAACACACTCAACAATAACGGGGTTGATGACAGCCTAAATGCGCATGTTCCATTGAGGAACGCTATGATTCTACTAGAGACAGACAATTTTCCAAACCCAGTTAAGCGGGTTTCTACTAATTCTGACAATGTGTCTACAACCATCGGATCTGTAGTGGCAGATGGAACCGACGACGATGCAGGAAGGCAGAGGAGAATTCCGGCTCCTGATTCTAACGTTAACCTGCAACATGTAACAGCAGGTTTGGTTGTCGACAACGCGTTAAGGCAGAGGAGAATTCCGGCTACTGGTTTCAATGTGAACCAGCAACATAACGCTCTGGATTTATCATTGAACCGACAGGGTTCTGGATATTTTGGGGATGACAATTTGCCCAGCTTACCATCTTTTGATGTCAGGGCAAAGAATACACTTTCCAAAACTTCTGGTGCTTTGCCATTGAACACTGGTCGACCCTTTGAGGGTAATCTTGTTACAAGTATGAGCTGCCAACAAGAAGGTCCTAGTTCTAACTTTCCTGTTACAGGGAACGTTAGATCACAGTCTCTGGTGAGTAACAATAATTTTGTGAATTACCCAGACTTAGCCAACTGGGTTTGTATTAATCCATCATTCAAGCCTGAAACAGTATCTGCACCTCTTCAGCGTACTGTTTCCAAACCTGACATTTCTAGTAACTTAAAAGCATTGGACAATATTATGCTTAAAATTAAAAAGTTACAGCTGGAAATTGCATATTTTAATGAATGTTTAGCTCGGAAAATTGTGCCAAAGGGCCTGAGGCATTTTCAATATCCAAATGGGTTGGTTGCTAATTCTGTATTTCATCAGGAACTGATTTCCATGTATGATAGGCATCTTTTTGAGTTGCTTAACGTAATGATTAAATATTATACATTACAAGTTGACGAACTTAACGTGGAAGCAACTGTGTTGGATAACGTAATTAAAGCTGATTCTGTTTTTGACAGGTATAGGTTTGATTATGCTAGACTGTTTAGTAGTATAGACAGCTATTTAATTAAATTAAAATCTGTGAAGGTTAAAAAACTGGATAGGGACTCCAAAGCGTATAGAGAAGGGGCTGCCTACCCCAACCCTCCTTTAGGGCAAACTTGGAGGACTAATACTCGAACTCATAATACCACTTCTAATCATAATGCTCCCCCTAACTCTGTTGAAAGTGTTTTTTCTAATAATAATTCTGAAGTTAATATTCAGGAGGACATTCCTTTGACCAATGACCATATGCCATTGGTTGAACTACGTAGGAGTGAGAGGATACAGAATAGGAACAACTTTAATTTTAATAACAATGCTAACTCACAGGAGAATTTTTTAGGAGCGAGACCCAAAACTCAACGCCAATGGTCGAATCAACCAAACCAGAGGAGAACCAACCGGTAGTATCTTTGACCCCTAACCTTCAGATGTTAAGTTGTCTATCTCGCCTTCATTCTTGCTGGATGGGTTCGGAGCCGATCCTCGGCTCCGACTTGGCCACTCTAAAAGCTCGAGAGTTAGTTCCACCGGCTCGAGGCTCCCCTTATATCCCACAATGCTAGGCGATAATACCTCAGATCTCGTTTGCAGCTACAGCGATCGAGGTGTGTTGTTCCAACCGGCTTCAGGTTAGTTAGTTTAGAGCAATCTAAAACTTAGTTTTACCCCCTTTAACTTAGTCTTTATTTATAATTTTCAAAGTTAAATAGTTTTTTATCCATTCCCTCCAGTTTCTCCACCCTTTTTACCTCAAGAACTTAGGAGTTCTTTCCTTAGGCCTTCGGGCCTTCCATTCCCTTATTACTAGTTAAGTGTATGTGTGTTGTTTTGTAGGGATCAAAATAAATAGAAATTTAAAACTAAATTTATTAGTTTAATTTAATTTTATATTGGATAGTGTAATCAGTGTGTTTGTGTCTGTGTGGTGATTACACTTATATCTTTAGTAATGTCTAAGGATTCAAAGGTCTCAGGCTTTAAGAAGTGTGACTCGTGCTGTCAGAAGATGTCTCTGACAGACGGTCACACTTCTTGCGTGTACTGCCTGGGACCTTTGCACCTGCAGGACTCTTGTACTGTTTGCCATGGCTTCAGCCCTAGAGTCCTGCAGGAAAGGAAAAATAAGCTTATCTTACGAGGCTTATTGAAACCTGAGGGTCCCCGACTCTATCTTTTAAGTAACCCTCCAAGCCTACTAGGTCATCGGCTCCAGCTTCTGAGTCGACACCTAGGGCTTTGAAGTTCTACAGCATCGACTTCCGCTGGAGCCGATGAGGCTCAACACTTATTTTTCTTCTGTTTCTGCCCGCTGGAGCCGAGGTATTAGAAATCACTGAGTCGGGTTCGATAAGGTTATCGAACCGACAACCAGGAAGAGGTCTAGGTCACCATCTCTTGGCTCCGCTCATTCGGCTCCAGCATCTCCCTTGCTGTCTGAATGGAGCCATAGGTCTCACTCCTCTAGGTCGTCAAGACTTTCAGATCATGACCTTCAGAGGGTGGTGAGTCGACTTCTTAAGTCCGAGGCACTGGCCCAAATGCTTCAGAGCCCGACTCATCAGTCGATGCTTAACCCTATTACTCAAAATGTTCCTCCTCCGACTCCTTTGAGTTCGGAGCCGGGCCGGACCCGAGACTGTGGCAGCGCCGGAGCCGATACAATTGTCTTCGGTGCTGCCTGCTCCGATTTCTTCTTTGAGGAATCTCGGCGCCAGACTTCCTCGCCGGCTCGAGGGGTGAGTGGCATCGGACCCTTGTCCGACTCCACTCTCCCTCTCGGTGCTTCGGCGTTGGTGAGTTCGGCTCCGACATCGGCCTCGGAGCCATCACTGTTGGTGCCAAGGGAGGTTTTCAGCTTTTCGGAGTGGAGACCTCTGGCTCTGCCTGACAGGGGTGCTTTCGAGGTCATGCGGAGTGTGTTGGAACCTGGTTCAACTCCATAGTCGGCTCCGTCCGCCCCTCCCTCCTCGGTGCCTCAGGTAATTTCTACTCACTCCCTCATCCCAGATCGCAGAGAGCCAGCTCCTCAAGAGTCCCCTGTGGGGATCTCCTCCTCTTCCGAGGCCTCTCCTGAATTGGCAGGAGAGCCCCCTAGGAAGAGAAAGTGCAAGAGGAAGCACATAGACTTACCTGAGTCTGTCACCTCTGACACAGATTTAGAGGATTCTGAAAGTTCCCCCCGTTCGCCCTCTGAAGATGTCTCCTTTGCAGACATCCTGGAGCTCTTAAAACAGAGGGGGAATTGGCCAGCCCTCAACCCTTCAGAGGATGAATCTGTGTATCTTGAGGCATTCGGCTCTCGCCCTTCCACCTCCTGGGTGTCCCCCCTCTTTGACCCCCTCATGCAGGTGGTAGCAAAAAAGGCCTGGACGGCTCCTGAATCTGTGGACCCCACCCCCAGGAGACCCTCAAAGTTTATTACGGCACCAGCAGACAAACAATTTTTAACTAAAGGAGTTTCTGTGGATGCTATGGTGGTGGCTGCTGCCACCAAGAAGGAACTAGCTGATCCTTCAGTGCCTGCCCATCCTCCTAACAAGGAATCTAGGTCTATGGATAGGTACGGGAAGCGGATGTTCTCGTCAGCGACCTTTTCTATGCGTTCGCTGAACTACCTCTGTCATTTCACTCATCTTCAGAGAGACTTGATCAAGGAAGCGAGTGAGATGTTAAAGGATCCAACAGCTGCGGGTTTTCAGGATAAGATGAATGCTCAGCTGGCTACCCTCAATTCGATAGCTAACTCCTCCATGCGCCTCCTTTCATATGCGGCTGATGGAGCAAGCAGAGCCGCAGGTACAGGCGTGGCCTTACGCCGGCATGCCTGGATGCGGCTATGCAATTTTGTGGACCCTTTCAAGATGTCTTTCACTAACTCCCCGTTTGATGGATCATCTCTTTTTGGTCCACAAGTGAAAGAAACCCTGACAAGGTGCGAGACTGATGGCAAAACTCTTTCTGCTGTCGGAGTCCGTTTTTCTACTCCTTCTAGGCCTTACCCCAAGGGCCAGAAGGGTAGAAAGATGTGGTTCCGCAAACAATCTCAAGGAGCTTTGCCTGACGCACAGAGTCGGTTCCCCTCTAGAGGCAGAGGGGGGAACAATAATGGTAGACGCCGCCCTAGAGGCAGGGGGGGTCCGCAGAACCAGGGCAATCGAGAAACCTTTTCTGACAAGCCCTTTCAACATCCCTGAGGTGTTGCCCGTCTGTCCACCTTCGGAGGCAGTCGGGGGAAGATTATCACTGTACCCAGAAGCCTGGCGATCCCTAACTCAAGACAAGTGGGTACAGTCTATCATTTCCGGCTATTCCATCCCTTTCTTTCGTATTCCAAAACAATCAAAAAAGTCCCTTCCAAATGTTCCACCCGCTCAAAGGAAGCAAGCAGTGTTAGAAATTTCAAAGTTGCTTGCAAAAAGAGCCATTCAACCAGTTCCAGCAGACCAGCAAGGATCCGGAATCTACTCCAAATTCTTTTTGGTTCCAAAGAAAACAGGGACTGGAGACCAATTTTGGATCTCAGCAACTTGAACAAGTCTGTCAAGAAAACAAAGTTTCGGATGGTCACGCTGCAGTCCATCCTACCCCTATTGGGGAAGGACAACTGGATGTGCTCTATAGACCTCCAGGATGCATACTATCATATAAAAATGAACAGACGCTCCAGGAGATTTCTCCGCTTCAGGTTGGGAACCAGTCATTTTCAATTCAGAGCCCTGCCCTTTGGACTCACCACAGCCCCCGGTGTTTACCAAATGCATGGCAGTGGTCGCCTCTCATCTGAGACGTCAGGGATTCCAGGTGTTTCCATACTTAGACGACTGGCTCCTTACAGCCCCCACCAAGCATCTTCTACTACTTGCCAGAGACTACACTTTTCGCATGTGTAAAGCTAGGTATCTCAATAAATTGTGAAAAGTCTGTTTTGTCGCCTTGTCGTGCTATTACCTTCATAGGCGCAAATCTAGACACAGTCAGCATGTCAGCCAGACTCACAGACCAGAGGATAGCAGACATACACAAACAGGTCTCTCTTCTCCTCCACAACAACAAAATCAGAGCCCGACTGGTCCTGACAGTTCTAGGGATCATGGCAGCTGCTATCCCTCTTCTTCTATTAGCCAGATTTCACATGAGAATCTTACAATGGATGCTCTTCACACAATGGTCATACCAACAACTTACGATGTCCCACACCATTGTGATAACTCAAGCATGCAGGAATCACCTCTTTTGGTGGATTACATCCCCCCAGCTCTTCTTAGGAAGACCCTTTGTTCCTCCCCCTCCGGTTGCTACTCTGACAACGGACGCCTCCCTGATCGGGTGGGGGGGGCATTATCAGGGCAGGACGGTCCAGGGCATATGGCAACCTTACGAATGCCACTTGCATATAAATGTTCTAGAGATGAGAGCAGTGCTTTTAGCATTGCAGGCCCTTCAAGACTCTCTTCCAACAGGAACGATAGCAATTCAGACTGTAGTGTGGTATATCAACAAACAAGGCGGAACCAGATCCTACCCCCTATGTCGAGAGGCACTCAGACTGTGGCAATGGGCGATTTCTTCTCAGCGGTTTCTGATAGCAACGCACATTCCCGGGAAGTCCAATGTCATTGCGGACAAATTGAGCAGAGCTATTCTCATGCCTCATGAGTGGTCTCTGAAAAATTCAGTGTTGGAAAAGTTTTTCTAAAGTGGGGCCAGCCTTGCTGCGACCTTTTTGCTACTCCCCAAAACAGCAAGTGCGAAAATTATTTCACACTCTTTCCCCAACCAGGCCATCCCAGCAGAGATGCTCTAGTCCAAGATTGGCCCCGGGGACTTCTGTATGCCTTTCCTCCCTTCCCACTGATTTCTCAATTGATACAGAAAGCCATCGCTCAGAAAGCTTCCATGATCATCATTGCTCCATACTGGCCTCGACAGGTTTGGTTCCCATTTCTACACCGTTTTCTGTTGGAGCAACCCTGGCATCTGGACCCAGTTCCAGATCTTTTGATCCATCAGTCGGGTCAGTTACATCGCTCCCTCCCCTCTCTGAACCTCACTGCATGGTTCCTCCAATTCCAACCCTAGCCAGGCTTCCTCTAATATCTCACTCAGTTCGAGATATTTTAATAGCTTCCCATAAAACCTCGACTCGGAAGATTTATCTTAGTAAGTGGAAACGTTTTTCCTATTGGGCGCAGGGAAGGAACATTGACCCTTTCACTGCTTCTATTCAATCGGTCCTTGATTTCTTAGCCGAACTTTTCCATTCAGGTTCGTCTCCTTCTACTCTTAAGGTCCAATTGGCAGCTATATCTAACTTTCATGTTGGAATCTCAGAGTCTGCCATCATGTCTCACAAACTTTGCAAAGCCTTTTTGAAGGGAGTTTTTCTTCTCAAGCCTCCTATTAGAAATCCACCTCCTTCTTGGGACCTTAACTTGGTTCTAACATCTTTGATTCTTCCCCCTTTTGAACCTGCGTCTTCGTGTTCGATGAAATTGCTATCCTGGAAAACACTCTTTTTGGTAGCCATTACTCGCTAGAAGAGTCTCTGAACTTCATGCACTCTGTAGTCGATCCCCTTACCTTTTGTTTCATAAGGATAGGGTATCCTTACGTACCAACCCATCCTTCTTACCCAAAGTAGCCTCTCCGGCAAACCTAAATCAAAACATTGACCTCCCTGTGTTTTTTCCTAACTATTCTAATAGGTCAGAACAAAAATTACATTGGCTAGATGTTCATCGACAATTAAGGTATTACTTAGACAGGACCAAACAAATCAGAAAGTCTGACCAACTGTTTGTTTCTTATGCAGAAGGCAGAAAGGGCCTTCCAGTGTCGAAAGTATCTCTCTCCAGATGGCTTACATCTTTGATTTCTTTTGTTTATGAGATCAGGCATCAAAAGTTACCAGACAAACCTAAGGCTCATTCAACTAGAGCTTTGGCTACTTCCATAGCTTTCCAAGACAGGCTGCCTATTGATACGATTTGTGCTGCAGCTACTTGGGCTACTCCTCATACATTCATTTCTCACTATAAGTTGGATTTAGCTTCTAGACACAGAGCCAACTTTGGTTCCACTGTACTCAAGAGTCTGTTCCGATAGGCCACCCGGGACAAGGTGCTAGGGACGTGGTCCCATCCAGCAAGAATGAAGGCGAGATAGACAACTTAACGTATAGAAGTTATGTACCTACCATAACGTTCCATGTTAGTTGTCTTCTTCTCGCTCTTTCTTAAGGCCCCACCCTCCTTCCCCCTAGCCTGGACAGACCTAGAGGAGTTTGATTGTGACCTTTTCTTCTTACCACCTCTATTTGTATTTATGTATATACTGTGATATGTATATATTCACTCATCAGGTTTTAGGTCACCTTCTTTCTGTCACTTTATAGAGGTGGGTTCCCCCTTTACAGTGTATCTGGATTTTTTTCCTGGCTGGGCCTAGCTTACAAATGAGATCTGAGGTATTATCGCCTAGCATTGTGGGATATAAGGGGAGCCTCAAGCCAGTGGAACTAACTCTCGAGCTTTTAGAGTGGCCGAGTAGGAGCCGAGGATCGGCTCCGAACCCATCCAGCAAGAAAGAAGGCGAGAAGAAGACAACTAACATGGAACGTTATGGTAGGTACATAACATCTATTTTTCTACCATACATGAAGAAGAAGCTAGTGACGTACTAACTTTATCTCCCTCAATGATTAATGTTTCGGATGTGGACCATGTGCAACAGGGCCCAGTCATCAGTACGAACACTTCTGGTGACTTCAAGGTTTACAACTTTTCTAACACTCTTATTACCCCTGATATGGCGGATCTTATGGCCAAGGGTCACACGTATGTACCTCATCACAAATTTGACTTTGTGAAAGCTATTATTGATGTTAAAACCTTTACCAGAAAGCTTAATTTCAAACTTATGATGGGTGGGGGAGCTTACACTGACACTTCTAACCAATTACATGTTCCTAGTACTTTTAATCCTCCACTTCACCCTCTTTTGTCGATGTTTGAGCAAGTATGTGAGGTGGATATTAGGTGTTTTAAAAACAAGAACCAATTACATGGTCTACACACTAATAATACTTCTGAAATTGACTGCATTCAAGTTCTGCGTTCCAACAATTTACGTATTTGTAAACCGGACAAAGGTGGGGGGGGGGTAGTGATTTTTGACAATGAAGATTATTTTGATCGTATGACTGCATTACTTGACACTCCTGCATATGCACTGAGTTCTTTAAATGAGGTTAACGGTGTTTATCGGATTATTAAGGATCACATTGAGGAAATGTTTTTGGAAGCCAGGATTAATCAAGATTTATACAACTATATGTCAACTTCCTACCCAAGGACCCCTTACTTTTTCGGTATACCCAAAATCCATAAGAACTTGATTGATCCACCTATGCGCCCCTTGATTGATAGCCGGGGTTCATCATCTTATGCATGTGCTAAAGTAGTGGATCATATACTACGTAAATATATTGTTTTGGAGACACAGATTTGCAAAGATTCGTGGACATTTTTATCCAAAATAAATGAGACACATTATGAGGACCATTACAACTTCCTTACGGTAGATGTCAAAGACTTATACACCTGTATCCCGCAGGACATAGCAATCGATTGAGTAGGTGATAGATTAAGAGCTAGGGACGCTAGTAGTTATGACATCTCATTGGTAGGTGAGCTTTTGGATTTAACATTATCCAAGAATTTCTTTATGTTTGGAGACAACTACTATTTACAGACCGTGGGAGTTGGTATGGGTTCACCCTATGGTGCCAGTGTGGTGAACTTGGCCATGGCACAGTGAGAGCATCAATTTGTCCTCAATCATCCATTATATATTAAACACTCAGTATATTACACACGTTATTTAGATGACATATTCAT
Source organism: Protopterus annectens (assembly GCF_019279795.1). Classification (NCBI taxonomy): domain Eukaryota; kingdom Metazoa; phylum Chordata; order Ceratodontiformes; family Protopteridae; genus Protopterus; species Protopterus annectens. The sequence goes on along the minus strand of NC_056741.1, from coordinate 806,508,004 downwards.
CCTTTTCAATGGAGATGAGGTACAGGCTGTAGAATTTGTTAACCATCTAAATTCCACGACAGACTTTCTGGAGTTCACCTTTACCTTTAGTGATAAGCAGATACCTTATCTTGACATTATGTTAGAAAAGGATTCCACTGCTTCAGGTTATACATCTAAGATTTACAGGAAGTCTACTTACTCCAATACCTTGTTGCACTTTACAAGTTGTCATCCATTTACACAGAAACGAGCAGTTGTTAAAGGACAACTTGTAAGGGCAGCAAGAATCACTAGTAGGGATGACATGTTCACCGCAGAATGTACAACTCTTAAAAAGATGTTTTTGAGTCGAGGTTATCCCTTTAAACTAATTGAAGACTTAATTAATGAGGTTTCATTAAAAAGGAGATCTAATGTGTATGTACCACTATTACAAATTAAGGAAAGGGTTGACTCTATAACGTTGCCACTTCCTGTGAGTAGCCCAGTTTTGGAAACCGTGGATAGGGCCATCGAGTTGGATGTACCCAGATTTATTACTACCTTTGCAATGGACAGTGATAGTTTGTGGCACATCATCAGAAAGAATTGGCACTTGTTTATAGCAGACCCAGGGGTGTCTGCTAAATTAGGTTTGATTCCGAAGGTGACATACAGGAAAGCTAAGAACCTTAAATCTTGGTTTGAGATGAAACCTCCTCTTACAAGATCCCCGGGAATGTTCAAATGCCACACTTGCAATTTCTGTAATTACATAATTGAATCTAATAGATTTTCTATTACCAAAAAAGAATTTAAATTAAAACACAGGAATAATTGCAATTCCAAGATGCTAGTTTATCTAGCACAATGCCAAAATTGTTTGGCATATTATGTAGGGAAAACTGAACGTAGGTTCAGGGAGCGTATTTATGAACATCAGTACGCCATAAGGAAACACAAATTAACCAACGCCCTTGCCAAACACATTGTTGACTTCCCTACCCACCAGTTTAAATTTATTGCAATAGACCAGTTAGTTGGGGACAACAGAGGTGGTCCTGCATCATTAAAACTACTTGCACTTGAACTACATTGGCAGATAAGGTTGGAGGCTTATCATTACCCAGGCCTTAATGAAGCATGTTCAGTTTCATGTTTACTAAGTATTTTGAGCCTTAAAAGGTAGATATATGTACATGTATATTTCTTATACATATGTATTTTTATACATTTATACATTTTTACATTTTGTATGGGTGTATATATGTACACACATATGCAATTTTTATATATATTTTTATATATATATTTTTTGAAGTATATATATTTTTTAAAACCACATGACATATTGTTTTCAGTATTAATAAGCTATTGAATATTGTTCAGCTTAGATTTAAATTAAAGACTATTACCATTACCATTACCATGGTTTACCCTGGTAAGGAACAACTAAGTGGGTTGTTATGACCGACAAAGTCCTTATTTGAAGAGTACACATTTTTTAGTACTATTTTTTAAGTATTTTTATAAGCATTTCTATAAGGTTGTTATATGCATTTTATATGTATTTTTATTTTTAATAAGTTTATTTTTAATAAGTTACGTAATTTTCAAAAGTTGGTGTATATATGTAAACTTTTACACGTATACACTTGAAAAGATTTGAGAATGTTTTTATGCACACTAAGCTGTAATAACACATATACAGGCTTTGAGGTAGTTCAATATTGTTTTCTACCTATATTGGATCTTAATTAACACTTATTAGGTTTAATTGATGATCAATTAGTGATTTAAATGCAGCATTATGGATGAGTGTAATTTATTCTGAAGAAGTTTGCCCATTAAGCAGACAAAAAGCGCTTTAATAAATTTTGGTTCTGGAATTATTTTACCCTGGTGGTTCTTGCGTGGTTACTGACCAGTGAATTTGTAACATCTACAACGACTGTTGGACTCTCTCAGCTGGTTCCAGTGTTTGTTTTAAAAGTGACTTGTGGTGTTTGTCGTTTTTTCCTAGTTACTAAAACATGGTTCAAAGCCATGGAAAGCACCCCAGCAGTGCATGCCTATAATGCCATTCATATGGTCTGACCACCCACTGCACATGAAAGGACAAAATGTGGAGGTGTATCCATCTACATAAAGGATAAGCTCACCTCAAGACTGGTAAAACAACATGACATGCTTGAGCTACTCCATGTCCATCTTACCACAGGAAAAATCCATTACCATATCCTTTCTAGCTATGGGTCCCCCACCATGAACCCCTGAAAGCCATACAGCATACCTAAATTTACTAGAATTACTTAACATTCAGCCAAGTACCATATTCATGGACAATTTCAGTTACCCCTTCATTAACTGGGAAGCATACATAACCACTAACATGCAAGCCCAAAGATGTCTAGACTTTATCAATGCATATGCCCTGGAGCAGCTAGTCTGCACTCCCACTAGGGATACAAAAATCCTAGACCTGCTACTCACAAATATGGGAGAAACTGCACTCCCATCAGTGTGATATCCTCACTAGTTAGATCAGATCACAAAGCGGTCTCCCTGAAGTAAATATAAAACTAGAACCCCCCCCCCACCTAACCCCAAAACCTTTAAGAACTTTTCTAAGGCAGACAATGTCTTATTAAGTGATGGCATTGCTACTTTCCAAGCTCCCCAAACCTAGAAAACACAGATTCTTATGCAGAGGCTTATACAAAAGCCCTTAATGCCCATATAAACAACTGCATAAAAACAGTAGTACCAGACTAAGATAAGCCTAGGGAATACAAAAAAACAAGCCACCCTAGTGGTCCCCTGGTATAAATAAGTTGTACAACAAAAGAAAGACTATCCTGCCTGCAAGCAAGAATGTGTACAATGCAGCAACAACTCCATCATTAGTCTAAACAAGTAAATCAGTTGACTAGTCAAGTCTTAAAAACCAAATTGTGAGGCAAAAATAACCTCCCAAGCTTAGAATAACCATAACTTGATGGGTCCAGGCAATATCCCAGGATGCCTCTTAAATAGGTTAAAACAGGACCTATCAGACCCACTAGGATCTCTGTTTAACCACAGCCTATTGACTGGCTTTGCCCCTGTGGAGTGGAGGACAGCAATAGTCATCCCTCTACATAATGGGGGACCATCAACAGACCTGGGAAATTACAGACCCATAAGTTTGACTTGTAATTATATGCAAGATCATGGAAAGAATAATTATGGTCCTGATAAATAATGACATAGGAAACCTCCAAACACTGGATCCAACTAAGTTTGGCTCTGTCAAGGGCAGGTCATGCCTGCTCAATCTGGTGGACGTCTTTGAGAAAGTTTCTAGGGCCATGGATGAGAGTAAAACAGTGCACACTGCCTACCTTGAACTGGCTAAAGCATTTGACACAATTCCCCCACTCAGGTATTATAGATAAACTCACAAAACTGTGCATATATCCCTACACCATCAGATGGATAGCCAAATGGCTCACAGACAGGGCACTTGTTGTTATGGTGGGTGATTCCAGATCCAGCAATAGGCCAGTTACTAGTGATGTGCCACAGGGCTCAGTGCTGGGACCTCTCTTATAGGTTCATAGGTAAGTAGTAGGCTTGTTCACAATATACTTCTGTGAAGTCAAAGCTATTGTAGAAGGTCTTTGGCTCATTAAGCTTCCTGACGACTGCAAGCTGGTGGTAATCACCAAATCCCCGAATAATGCAGATATCCTTCAGAAGGATCTTACTCAGACAAATGATTGGTGCCAGAGCCATGGCCTAAAACTAAATGCAAAAAAATGCATAATCATATCCTTTGGGAAGTTAAATACCCCTACAAATTGCAACATTAGTACAAATTGGTAGTAACTTGATTAAAGTGTAGCTATCATTCTAAGTCTTTTGGATTAAGCACTTGGGCTTCAGACCAGTTGTTTTACATTAGGAAGGTTTGTGGCCTGCACTGTGGTGGTATGACAGGTAGCTTACATCCTTCTAAGTTGGGAACTGCTGATTAAGGGCTCAGTGTCTGTTATTCTAAAAGTGTATTAGTTCTGGTTTAAGCACTTGGGCTTCAGGCCAGTTATTTTACATTAAGAAGGTTCGTGGTTGTGGGAGGAGAGGCTGGACTCTGCCCTTCTGAGCTTGGAATTTCTGGTTAAAGGCTCATAGTGCCTGCATATTTGAACTGTTTCTTACTGAAATTGGTTCACCTTGTTTGCTGTAGCATAGACTAGATCCAGGCCTGCTGAATCTAGCTTTGTTTGTATGCTTGTTGTTTGTTTGCTTGTTATTTCCCTGAAACACTAATTCCACCTAAAACACGGCTTTTCAGCGCTTCTGTGGATCCCTAGTGATATCTGCATTGCTTACTGTACTTATTTCCTTGTTTCACTTGAAAGAAAGTTACTGTTTGTCATTTTTGCATTTAAGTTACCTGTAACACATTGCATTTAAGTTACCTGGCACTTGCTCACTAAAGCAATTATATAGGTCAGCACTAAAAAATTAAAAGCACTACACCCTCACAAACTTCCCTTGAGTACCTTGTTCCCCATTGGCCCTTTTTTTCAATTATAAAGGAATTCCCAATACTATTCTAGCATGTCCAAAGGTCAGTTTTCAATCTCTTCTCCAGTCCAGCTGGTGAATCTGGGAATCTTGATGCAATGTTACAACTGCTTCATGTACACAGATAACCCTCTCCTCCTCCCAACAAATTCCAACACATTCAGAGCAAGTCAAAACTAACATCGTAAACATACAAATAATGTTTTCGTCATCAACTTCATCAGCTGTACAACAATCCCACTGTTCCCCTTAAATATCCAAGCTACAAATTCAATTAATAAGTTCACCAATGAAATCAAAGTGTCAATTAATGTAATTTTTGCGTAACCATACCTATATTCATGTTCCATTTAATTGTTAAAAATAAACATTGTTATATTAAAATATAATAACATATATATAAAAAAATATACCTTTTTATAAAAAATATTTAAAAAATTGTCTATGAAAAACTGCAGTCTGTTAAAACCATTCAAACTTTCATTTCATACATAAATGCAGTAAATGTTGTGATTTTTTGCTCCCCCAAGTGGTATAAATATAAATAACATCACATACTGTGAAAAATAAAACCTTTTTAAAACCTAATGTTTTTGAGAGCTGTAAATACAATTAAAGCTTAGCTGATCTCAATTTTAAAACTGGAGCCAAAGATATCATGTCATTGAGACCCAGAGGTCTATTTGCTTCTAATGATAACTGCCAGTATAATTCCCTATATTCAACCAGGGTCTCCCACATACCACCCCTGGGATCCACTGGCACTACTTCCAAAGCAAAAAATCGAAATACAGACTTTCTACATGTTAGGCTATGTTTGTATAGTGCATTGTTTTCACACTTGTTCCTAATGTCGTATAAGTGTTCATATATTCTTTGTTTAAGTTTTCTTTCACTTTTACCCACATAGTACGATTCACAATCATTACACATAGCTAAGTATACAATGCCTTTTGTATTGCAATTAACATAGGTATTCAAACTTATTTTTCTTTTCCTAGCTTGTAAAAAAATGGAATCTCCAGTTTTTAAATATGCACAGTAATTACAACAACCACATTTGTACAAACCTTTTTTAGTTCTTGTGGTGTTGTCACAGTTAATATGGGAACCTTTTTCCAACACATTCTTAATAGTATTCCCTCTACGGTATATGTACGTCAGAGGTTTATCAAAAATATGTTTTAAATCCGATATCTTGGAAAAGTTACTCCATTCTCTATCCATAACTTTTCTCACTAAGCTTGACTGTCCATCAAAATTAGTGATGAATCCCATATTGTAATTCTTATTAAGGTCTGTTTCTAATTTGTGCACTGCTTCTGTCTGAGATGATGTTTTTCCAATAATTAGAGCAAATCTGCCCCTTCTTTCAGCTAATACCTCATTCAGTAATACATCAAATAAGTCACTAGGATATCCTCTGTTCATGAACAACTCCTTTAACTTAATACATTAATTTGTAAAAGTTACATCTAAGGAAGTCATTCTACACATCCTTACTATTTTATTTATTTATTTTATTTTACATTTGTTAACCGGGCTAGTCCAACTGGATACATGTCCATTTTCAGTGGAGGCCCGAGGAGAAAAGCTCCGCTATCTACTACATGGTAACAAAACAGTAAATACAAAATACACAAAGCATATAAATCACAACTAAGCAAGGCATTAAACAACAATTTCAGGAAGTTCGAAAAAAAGGGTGATAGCAAGACGAGGAAGTAACTTAAGTACAGGTGTGGAAAAAAGTGAGAGAAGTAATTAAGTTGTTTAAAAAGTTAACAATAGTGTTACTAGAAAAGTATAGTATGTTGATGAGATAGTCATTTCTCAAGTAGAAATGAAAAAATAAAATTGAAGAAATAGATTTGGGAGAAAGTGTAAAGGATACAGGAGAAGATAGGAGGTAGAAGATCAACTAGATCAGCTAGGGTTGTTGCAAGAGCAAAGCCAGTGATTAGTAAGAAAGTGTTTCAATTTAGTTTTAAATAGTGTGATGGAAGTCTGGGCTATAAGGTCTGGAGGAAGTTGATTCCAAATTTTACCAACTGAGTTGGAAAATATAGAGTCACCTGCCGTGTTCTTTGATAGAGAAGTTTGAATCAGTATTTTATTAGAAGAGCGTAGGGTTTTTAAGTTGTTGTATGGTTTTATAAGGGTGGAGAGCATTGGTGTATTTTCAGGGTGGTAAAGGGCTTTATGGGCAATTGTAAGCTGATAGTACTGAATTAGGTGGGGTAACTCCAGCCATCCTAGGTTAAAGAGGTTCAGACAGTGATGGGTTTTATATGGAGAGGCAGCGGCAAATCTGGCAATGTTGTTGTAGGCTGCCGTAAGCTTATTTATGTTATGTTTAGAGAGATTAGTATATATGGGGGAAGCATATAGTAGTGTAGAGATAAGATGTGTTCTAGCTATGGTAGTTCTTGCTTCAGGAGTTAGGAAAGTTCTGATTCTGTAGAGAGAACCTAATTTTCTATTAGTTGCTTTTATGATGGAGATGATATGAAAATCAAATTTTAGTAGGTTGTCAATAGTAATACCCAAAAGTTTGGTTGTTTGGTCAGGAGAGATAAGGGTGCCATTGTTAGAAGTAATTGTGAAATTAATAGAGGTAGACAGGTGTGTGGGTAAAAAGAGAAGTTTAGTTTTCTTAGGGTTTAAGAGAAGACAGTGATTGGAGAACCATTGTTCAATAGTGGTAAATGTCTTTTGGGTCAGGAAGTGAAGGTCAGCTTGGTTTGTGGCAGAGCAAATGATGGTGGTGTCATCGGCGTACTGAATACAAGTAGTTAGGGGGGGTGGCAAGATGCAGGTCGTTAATAAAGATGGAAAATAAGAGAGGACCTAAGATGGAGCCCTGAGGGACTCCTAAAGTGGTGGGGAGAAGTTCAGAAAGATTGTTGTTCCATAAAACAGCTTGTTTCCGATTTTGAAGATAGGAAGTAAACCAGCTTAAGGCAAGATTATCGAGAGAGAGATTTTAAACGATGTAGGAGGAGTTGGTGATTCACCATATCAAAGGCTTTTGACAGGTCTACAAAGAATGCTGATGAAAGAAGATTGCTATTCCGGCTTATATTAATGGAGTCAATAAAGGATAATAAGGCTATGGTGGTGCTATGGTAAGGACGAAAGCCATGTTGGCAGTTAGCGAGGAGATTATTAGATAGGAGGTGATTTAGTAACTGTTTGTGGATGCATTTCTCCATTATTTTTGCAATAGGAGATAGCAGTGCTGTAGGGCGGTAGTTAAAGTACTCAAATGAATCGCCCCTTTTGAAGAGGGGGATGATGTGTGAGATTTTCCAGAGTGAAGGTATAGTACTTTCTTTTATGGTTCTGTTGATTAGTATAGAGATAGGGTAGGCAATAGCTTTAGCACCTAGCTGGAGATATTCGGCTGGCAATTTGTCAGCTGAGGGGATAGAAGGTTTAAGTTTTTGAAGTAAATTTAGAATATAGGAGGTGGGTATGGGTGTAAGTTGCATAAGTGGAGGAGTGCAGCTTGGGCTACCTAGTAAAGAGGGGTCAGGGCTTTGTTGGTTGGCCAGTTTAAGTATTGTTGAAGTAAAGAAGTTATTGAATGCATTTGCTGTTTGTAACGGAGAGTCAGGGCAGGAGCATAGTGGATTGGGAGTTTCAACTTTGCCAGGGGATAGAAGTGTGTTAATAGATTTCCAAAATTTGTGCGGATGGTGGTGGGAGGATTGCTGTAGCTGGGTGTAGAAGTTCTTTTTATCTTTTATGATAGCTAGCTTTGTTATGTTCCTTTTTAGTTTGTAGCTAAGGTGATCAAAGGAGTCTTTAGAGGTTTGCCATTTAGTCCAGGCCTTATTCCTACTAAGGATTAGTTGTTTAGTGTTGCTTGTAAGCCATTGGGCTGTCTTATATTTCATGTGAATTGATCGCATGGGGGCATGATGATATACAATAGTAAGAAAGGTTTTATTAAAGTGGTTAACAGCGTCGTCTATTGGGAGAGTTTTTAGAGGAGACCAGTTAACTAGGCTAAGTTCATTTTGAAACTGATGGGGGTCAAAATGTTTTTGCTGCGAGATAAACGAATGAGGGGAGGTGTTGTTAGATGAATTTTGTGCCTAATGATGTATGTGAGAGAGTGGTCACTAAGGTCATCTGGGAGGGTACCTGTTGAATACTTTTGTACTAACTGCCCTTTCAACACTCCTTTCTTTTGATACAAAGGATGTGAACTGGTAAAATGCAAATAAGAGTTTGAAAATGTTTCTTTTCTATGTATCATGGATACAAAATTTCCATTGTCCTTCTTAATATTAACATCTAAATATATTAATTCCTGTGTATCATATTTGTAGGTGAAGTCCAAAAAGTTAGTTGTTCCATTTAAATACTCAACAAATTTCATAAATTCGTCTTGGTTCCCCACCCACAAAAAACATAAGTCATCAAGAAACCTTCCATATAAAATCCAGTTCTCATTGTAAAGTGATTTCAGAAGATAATTATTCTCCCAATAGGCCATAATAATGTTGGCATATGTGGGTGCACAACGTGCTCCCATTGCCACTCTTTTCTCCTGTTTAAATTACTCCCCTTGGAAAAAAATAAAATTATTCCTTAACACTATTTCCATCAAGGTCAAAATAGTTCTAAACTCACATGAGGTGATGTCTCTGAAACCAATTAACATCTCCTCAAACCATTCCATACCAATATCATGAGGTATGCTGGTAAATAAATCAACTACATCCAAGGTACCAAAAGCTAAATTGTCACTGTATAAGGAAGAGTTCAATTTTCTCAGGAAATCCCAAGAATCCTGTAATATGTTAGGGTTGTTGGTAACCAACCCCTTCACCTTAGTATCCACATACTTCGCTAAGGGTGCTGTCACAGATCCATTGGCCGAAACTATAGCTCTAAGGGGAGGATCATAAATGTTTTTATGTACCTTGGGAATTCCGAATATAGAAGGAACCTTTGGTTTTTCCACCAATAAATATTTGTATGTTGGCATGTCAATGGATCCTTCAATTAACAAATCATATAAAACCATCTGTATCTTCCTATAAGCCACATTAATTTCGTTAATAGATATTCTGGAATATTTCTGAGTATCATTCAAGATTTCCATCATTTTACCTTCATAATGAATACAATCCATAATAACCTCTCCCCCACCTTTATCTGGTTTCATTACCCTTATATTTCTGTTGTTTGTCAAGTCATGTAAGGTTTCTTGTTCTAAAGATGTTAAATTAGGGTGTACAAAATGTTTCCTCAAACGAGTCCTTAACTCATTTTCAAGTTTTAGCTCAAACTTCCTTAGCTGGGGGTGTAGTGGTGGGTTAAACGTACTACCACGTACCAAACTATTCTCTTTTGTTTTAACAACCTTCCCATTAAACAAAAGTTCCAAATTTTTCTTTCTTAAAAATAGTTTCACATCCTCCAATAGTTTAAAAATGTTTGTTCTTTGCCTGGGTATAAAGCCAAATCCTTTAGAAAACAATTCAAACAATGTTTTACTAACCACAACATTACTGTAGTTAAAAATACTAAAATCTTGGTATGTCCATCTGTTACCATCTTGCACTATATAGTCCATTAATTCCAACAGGATGGAATTAATGGACTATATAGTGCAAGATGGTAACAGACCATAAACTAATCTCACTGGATATTCACATCCCGACCCCACCCCCTGCCCAGAAAACCACATTGAAAAACTTCTCTAAAGCAAATTTCACACTCCTCAAAACCGAGGTGGAATCCTTCAAAGCCCCCGAGCCTGTGGAAAATACAGCCCAGACCGCAGAATCCTTTATAAACGCATTCTATGAACACCTTCAGGAATGCATGGATCATGCAATCCCAAATAAAACCAAGACCCAATCCCCCAAAGGCAGACGTCCTGTCTGGTGGACCCCAGCCATGAACAAACTATACAATAGAAGGAGGAAGCTACTACATGATAGAGCAAAATCCCAAAAAAGGAAGGCATCTCTGATCAGTATTAGCAAAAAACTACGGGCACTCAAAATCGTCTAAGGCCAGCTTCGAGAGAAAAATTGCACAGGACACTAAGGATAATCACAAGGCTTTCTTTAGTTATGTTAGGAACCTGGGTGGGAATACCCAGATATGCTCAGAATTAGTCCAAAATGACAAAAAATACATCGAACCCACAGACATTGCCAACATCCTAGCTGACAGGTTCAGCGCAAACTTCTCACCCCCCTCCCCACCAAAAGGGCAAATATCTATCCCAGCAGAGTACTGCCCCCCTGACATCTCAGATGCTCAGGTAAGAGCCACCCTCTCCAAAGTAAAAAACACAACATCAATGGGACCAGACAGTGTCCCGGGCTGCGTCCTACATGAACTACAAGAAGTGCTAAACCCAAACATAAAACTACTGTTCAATCTCAGCCTTACTACAGGATATGTACCCAAAGAGTGGCGTACAGCAACAGTGGTCCCTCTCCACAAAGGTGGTGCCTCAACGGATCCTGGAAACTATCGCCCCATAAACCTGACTAGCTTGGTCTGCAAAGCTATGGAAAGGATCATCATGGACCTCATAAATAAAGATCTTGGGGACCTACAGACACTGGATCCTACCCAGTTCGGCTTTGTTAAGGGCAGATCCTGCCTCTTAAACCTGGTCGATTTCTTTGAAACAGTCACCAAGGCCATTGACAAAGGGAAGGTGGTCCACACAGCCTACCTGGACCTCGCAAAAGCCTTCGATACAATACCCCACTCGGGCATTATAGATAAGCTCACCAGCTTAAATATAAACCCCTGTGTCACTAGATGGGTTGCAAACTGGCTCAAGGACAGACCCACATGGTTAGAATTGCTGGAGCCATGTCAGACTCCAAACCAGTTACAAGTGGCGTCCCACAAGGTTCAGTCCTGGGACCTCTCTTGTTCGGTATATATTTCTCGGAGGTACAGGCCAACACGGAAGGACTGTGGCTGACCAAGTTCACAGATGACTGCAAACTGGGCGCCATAATCGACTCACAAGCTGACACAAGCATCCTCCAAAAGGGCCTCATAGAAACAGACAACTGGTGCCAGAGCCATGACCTCAAGCTAAATGCCAAAAAGTGTATAGTCATCCCCTTTGGCAAAAACAGTGCCACAAATTACCACATAGGTGGTAATCCGTTAAGTACAGAAGAAGTAATTAGGGACCTGGGGACCCAAGTTGATAGCAATCTCTCATTTGACAACCACGTGGCCAAAGTGGTTAGAAAAACATTTTATATAGCCCACCTAATCATGAAGGGATTCACATCTAGATCAGGGGAGGTCATTGTGCCTCTTTACTCATTCCTCATCAGGCCCATAATTGAGTACAATGCCCCTTTTGGAATGTACCTTACCAGACACCTGCAGCAACTGGAAAGACCCCAAAAGTACCTCACCAAGAGGATCAAAGGGCTCAGACAGATGCCATATGCTGCCCGGTTAAAGAAACTCCAGCTCTACTCAGTGGCATACTGCCTGCTCAGAGGCGATCTGTGCCTGATGTATAAAGCCATGTCCAACCCGGAAATAATGGACATGCTGCACCTCAGAAAATCCAAATCCCATCGAGCTACACACTCGAGAGACTTGAACCTCAGCACTGAAATAAATAGGACATGCTGGAGGGACAGATTCATAACCCAGAGGCTCCCTTCACTGTGGAATAAAATCCCAGTCCAGGTTAGGCAGAGTCCCTCATTGACTCTCTTCAAGAGGAATCTTGATGAGTGGATGGGAGATCGTAGGTTTACCCTGGGTATCACTTCTGTGTCACTGTTAGACAGAGGCACAGTATACTAACCTCGAAAAAGGGCATAGCAAAATTAATTTAAAATGGGTGGCGAAAGCCAAACACACTCTGGCTAGGCTTATAAATGCTCTAGGGCAGATAGCCTAGTATGAACCTATGAACCTATTAATAGCACACCCCTAAGAGTGGACTCAGACGTAAGACATCTAGGAAAACAGATAGCAGCCTGAACTTTGACTGACATGTCTCCACTATCCACAGTGGTAAGGAAGTCCTTCTATGTGGCTCAGCTTATAAGTAAAGGCATGGCATTCAAATCCAAGTAAGTTACAGTGTCACTGTACTCGGCCCTCATCAGACTGATAATTGAATACAATGTCCCTTTTGGTGTATACTTGACCAGGAACTTGCAACAGCTGGAGTGGCCTCAAAAATTCCTTAACATGTCCTATGTACATACACATAAAGCCATATTCTTTTACTCTGTATCTGACCAACTGTTAAGGGGTGATCTATGCCTACCCTACAAGGCACTCACAAATCCAGCCCTGATGGAATACATTCACAAGCCAAACTGCATGAGGGTCAACTGATCTAGGGGTCTATACCTGATCTGTGACATGAACAAAACATGCTGGAGAGACAGACATCTTTACATTTCTGAAATTGCTTCCATACCTTTCTTTTGAGTACTTACTCTCAGCAGGTATCAGTGTAAAGACATAAAACCAAAGGAAAATGTAACCAGTACTTCAGCACAGTTTAACTGTAGCATACTTTTAGTCTTTTGAAAATTTAATTTTTGTTTTTTACCATGTATATCACATATATTTGTATAACAAGCATTGCAAAGGGTTTAACAAGATTGAAAGATTTAAGAGCCCACACAATTTCAAAAAAGTAAAACTGTTAGGAGATGAAGCCTTGAATTTTACTTTAATCTCTAGAGAATGTAAATTGGGTGTATCAGTTACACTCCCGCATATACTAAAATAACAGCAAAAGCAATCAAAATATAAAATACAATAAAACTACATAAAATCTGCCCCAACCTACTTGACAAGCTGTGCTTGCAAAACTCATTTGATATTCAAGGTTTCATTAATACCAGGTGGGCTATCTGCCTTAAAATATAGTTGCCATTTTAATTTTTTATTCTCCTAACTGTTGTAAAAAATCACCACAACTAATATTGGTCTTCTCCTGTTCTAAAATAAAAAATATGGATTTATGAAAATTAGCATACTGCAAAGTATATTTAAGTAAAGGATTGTTATTCTCCTTTATCTTAATGGACCTATTATGTTCATAAATTCACTTAAACAATTTTCTAGTAGTTTTCCCTATATAAAACCTTAGTATGTGGAACACAATGCAATGTACACTATCCCTGCTGTCTGAAAGGTATAATGTTCATCTGCCCCTTGTTATATCCATATGTTTGGGAATAAAAAAAGACCGTTAGAAATGAACTTGCTGGCTTTACACATCCCAGAAGTGAAATTTCCCTTAGATTTGTTAGTTATTGCTTTATGGATCAGAGCTAGCCACCCAAGTCTTTGTTATAAATTGAAATTCTATTTTATAAATAAAGTGTGGTTCTTTCCATAACATAGCACAAACAGTGCTATTCTCTTCAATAATCTTCTAGTTGTCTATCAATGCATTTTTGATGATACCCGCATCTACTGATATGTTAATAGCCATAGACAGAGAATGGTCTTGATGACTAGTATTTGCACTGTTAATTTTCTCTTCCACAAGAATGAGTTTGAAAACAGTATGTCTTTTTCTCTAACTTCCACATATTGTTCCAAAATGTCACTTAGAAAACCTCTATGGATAAACAGTTATTTTCAAAAAGGAACAGTAAATCAAAACACGTATATTTTTTTTACTGCCGTTAGTTTTAACATTTTGGCTAATTACTTGTTTAGAATAATTGGTTAATTGGGGGAGGGTGTGTGTATTTATTGTCAAACCTTGTGTCTTTCTACTATTCATCTAATGTAGTCCGGTGATTAGGGATGGAAAACACAGTGAGACAGTCAAAACTTTTATGCTCTCTGAGTTTTTTATGTGAGATTTAATAACTTCTTCTTGGAACCCTTTGGTTCATTAATTTCCCTGGTGTTTGACAGTGCCTCTGTGTTTTTGGTTTACTGGTTCTACAGTTCTCTGTATTTTGAGCACTGTTTTTCCTACTTTTTGTTTATTTCAAAAATGAACATTCATTAAAAAAAAGTAATGTCATCATACATTAATATGGACTCTGATGAATTATCCCCTCGCTACATTATTATTCATCTTATATGTTTGTGCCCCATTAAAATGCATGTAGTTATTAGTAAAAGTAGACTTTCTGAATATTGTAGAATGGAAGCTCAGCCTATCCATATCTAATGTAAACTGCAAATCTGAAAAATTTAAAATAATCTAAAAAATATTGACAGAAAGGGCCATCACCAAGCTTATGGAGCTTACAACAAGGAAGATAACAAGAGATCCTGTAGAAGAATTAGTAATATTTTGAAAATGTTATGAAAGTTTGTATAAAGCAGAGAAATATGGCAATCAAGAAAAAGTACACAAGGAAATATTTATGGAAGAAGTAAATATTGTAATTATGGTGGTTTCCAAAAAAGCAATTACTAGAAAATGGAAATCAAAGTCTAGACCAACGTAGTAAATATAGTAAACAGAGATACAACAACTGGAACTGGGACCTTTAGAAAAGGGATGGAGCAAACTATGAAGAAAAAATTGGGAATTGTGGGAACAATATATGCAGTGAAGGAATTAGGTTTAAGTGGCAGGATTTGAATGAGTCATATAATGTTTAACTGACAATGACCTGATAGATTATAAGTGATAATGTTTGCAACTAAAGTGGTGTCAATGTTGTTTGTTTTTCATTTATATAAATATGATTGCCTATGTCACAAGTGTTAATTTAATAAAGATGTTTATTAAAACAAAACTGACAGCAAGACAAAGACTGACACATGAATCTGAAATAAACAGTGCTAGAATTTAAAGCAACCTGAAACTCATCCCTTTCAAACTTATCCCCTTTCCAAATAAAATTTAAATCACCAGTGTAACATTTGTAAAATGTCACTTTCAAGAACAGGGAATGTGTGAGCAGGAATGATTCTACCCACCAGCCAAAAACTAAATTGGAGAAGGCTAGTGCCATAGCCACACCAATAGCCATTCCACCTTTGGCTGAAATAATCAGCCTGAAAGACAAACTGACAGCAACTTTATATATTTTTGGTATTCCAAAAAGGATACCAGTACAAAAACTACTGGCAGTCAAAAATGTGTATAAATTGCAATCAATAAAACCTTGTTTCAGTAATTCAAGCAAAACATCATCTATTTTCTTATAGGCTCTATGAATATTTAAAAAAAATCAACCTGTGTGTAAAACTGTTCATTTTTCAACATGTGATAAATATCACACCCATATCTGTTACTATACATGATGACCAGTCCATTACCTTTATCATTTTCCATAAAACTGACACATCATCATTCTAAGATCTTTAAATGTTTCATAACCCCCCCTTGATTAAATTATAAAACCTGTTGGGGGTGGTTTAGCCAATAAAGTTCTAATATAAAGATCACAGGATTGCAAGTAATTATTTTTGTGCAAATTGTCCATCATTCTGCTCAAAGTTTTAGACAACTGTTCTAAAAAAAGTGTAGATTTAACTTACAAATGTAAAATCTTAATTCTATTAACATACTACCCAAATTAGCTGACCTACATGTTAAAAAAAGTAAGACATTTTGATAAACTGTTTAAATGTTCATTCCCAAAGGGTGAGCTACTCAGACTGGAAATTGGCCCAGTTAATTCCTTCCTTTTCTCAGCTGCGGTGGTACAGCAGTAGCATTGTTGCCTCACAGCAAGAGGTTCTCCTGTTCGATTCCCAGCTGGAGTGCCTTCTGTGTGGAGTCTGCATGTCCTCCTCATGGTTGAGTGGCCTCTGAAAGACATGCGTGAATGGGCGTGCCTTTGCTGAAGGTTGATTGTCGGGCTGGCAACTCGGCACCATAAAAATCGACTGCCAATCATTAGCGGAACAGAGTTCTGCTATGGTGACCCCTAACTGGGAAAAGCCGAAAAGACAAACAAACAATTCCTTCTTTTTCTACCTCAACTTTGTTGGCTATTCTTCTGTTTGCTCCTTGCTCAGTGTCTGCTCCCCTGATGATCCTTGTCTGTATTGTGAGAGGTATCCCTGCATTGAATCCCACTTTGAAAACTTATTTGCAGTCCTGTGCTTATATACACAGTGTGTTATATTTCATAAATTTGCATTTTTTTATATTATAAAACAGGAAAAGACCAATACTAGATATGGTGATTTTAACAACAGATTGGAGAATAAAGATTTAAAATGGCAACTATATTATAAGGCAGATAGTCCAACTGGTCTTAATGAATCCTTAAACATCAAATGTGTTTTACAAGCATGGACAATAAAATAGCAGCTTTTATGCAGTTTTCATTTTTTTATTTTGATTGTTTTTATTGTTATTTTCTGATAGTAGGGTGAGTTTTATTATTTTTATGCCTTAATAATTATTAATGAACATTTTGACATATGATCAGTTATGTTATATATTAATTTGATGTCACCTCCATCAGTTGATACTCTGAAGAAGTTTATTATGTTGGACGAAAGTACTTAACTAAACTTGGAAACACAAGGTGCTCCTCATGTACCTTTTTTTATTTTATGTTGCAGTTTATATGCTGGTGTTTCTGAAGTACTGTTTTTTGACATCCCCACATATCCTACATCATTTTTTCACAATCTCAGACTTGTTTCATGTATGTCAGAAACCTGCATCCTTCAGTCTTTTCAACATTTCATCAAAGAGCTGCAAATGTTCTTCTGCTGAAACATAGTAACTTAAGGATATCATACAAATTAATGATAAATGTTAGTCAAAATTTCAAATATATTGCAATCAATAAAACCTTGTCCTAGTAATTCAAGCAAAACATCCTCTATTTTCTACTAGGCTCTATGAATAGTTAAAAATTTAACCTCTGTGTAAAACTGGTCATTTTTCAGCACAGCATAAATATCATGTTCTTATCTGCTATTCTACATGATGACCATTCTGTAACTTTTATAAGCTTTCATAAAATGGACCCTTACCATCATTCTAAGATCTTTCAGTGCTTTATAACTCTCCTTGGTTAAATTATAGAACTTGTTAGGGGATGTTGTAGCCAATAAGGTCCTAATATCATGATCACAGAATTGCAAAAATAGTTTTCAAAGTCAAATTCAGTATAGAGTTCAAACAATTTATTTTTGTGTAAACTGTCAGGCATTTGGCTCATTTTTGGGGGCAATTATAAGAACAAAAAGTGCAGATTCAACTTGTAATAAATTCACCATAAAACCATGAAATAAAATAGGTACAGATGGCTTTCCAAAATGTAAACAATAACATATAAACAATCCTTCATGAGCATTTATGGTTAGGTATTTTTTAGACTAATCATACAAAACCAATTACTGAAAAATGTGACTTGGATCTCATTTAGAAAATGACCAGCTCCCCTCTTTAATCCCATAACCTAAGAATGACGCATAGATTCTTACATCTAAATTAGGTAATATGATGATTCTATACCTCAAGAGATCAATCTTAGCCATGCGGGAATATTATGCTTTTCCATTTTTGTAGATTTGAATAATATCTTCCTGAACCTGACATTATTGTCTTTG
The DNA here is from genome assembly GCF_019279795.1 of Protopterus annectens. Lineage (NCBI taxonomy): Eukaryota > Metazoa > Chordata > Ceratodontiformes > Protopteridae > Protopterus > Protopterus annectens. Next base: position 806,489,929 of record NC_056741.1, on the reverse strand, counting down.
AACCAAAAGAATTAAAGAAACTAAGTTGCATAGGTTGCCTCCTGCTTTTGGCACTTTTTGGTATGTGGAGAAGGCCATGTGTTTGGTGATCAGATTAATTTTTGTCTCAGCAGCGAACTTTCTTACTTTGTTTTGTCTGCTTGTTCCCTTATGAAAATGTTTCTCTGTAGCCACTACTTCCTTTAGAAGTCAATATGTTCATAGGTTCATAAGTATGTACTAAGATAATGACCATCAGGGCCTTTATACGCCTAGCTATGCAACCCAACTCTCTGTATCTTGGGCTTTTATTAGGAGGGGGATGCTAGTTAGGAAGTTTCTAGAGGTTATGGGGATTATGTTATTAGAGACATGGGGAGGGCAGTCCCCAGCTGAATTTCTAATTTCCGATCCATTGGTCAAGGTTACACTTAGGGATAGGGATGGATTCTTCTTCACATGGATGGGGAGCCTGTTCCAGAGGATGGGGATCCCCTAAGACACATATCTGTGTCACCAACATGCCTTATTTATGTCACAGGTGAAATTTAAATCCCTGTAGCTAGTGGTTCTGATGCTGTTCATTTTGTAGATGAGCAAAAGGTCCATCAGAGCTGAATATGAGGATGCCTTGCATACCAGCCATAGATTGCCTCTCCGTAACTTTTAGGAGACTAAGTACAGAGATAAGGCTTCAAGGTGATCCTTATAGACAATATGTTTAGACCCTGGATTCTCTTGGTAAGGAACCTTTGTGGGAGCTCTAACTGTTGCATATGTCTGTTCATGTACATGCTGAAGAGGGTATTGTATTTAATGATGGGTCTGATAAGGGCCAAATAAAAGGGTACTGTGACTGCTTTGGACCTGGGCATCATGCCCTTACTTACACGTTAGGCAACATAGAATGATTTTCTTACTACCTTGGCCACATGTTGGTCAAATGCGAGATTATTGTCTACATATGTTCCCACACCCCTCACTAGCAGGTCAACTCTTAGGGGTGTCTTATTAATGTAGTTAGCCTGGGTGGCAGTTTTAAAAAAAAATCACTATAATGCATTTCTTGGCATTGAGTTTTAATCCATGATTTTGGTACTAGTCATTTGATTGTGTTAGACCCTCTTGAAAGATATTTGTGTCATGGAGAAATCTATGACAGCTCTCAGTTTGCAGTCATCTGTGAACTTGGTCAGCCAAAGGCCCTTGACATTAGCCTTTACCTCTGAAAAGTAGATGCCAAATAGGAGAAGTCCAAGCACAGTACCTGACGTACACTGCTGATGACCAGTGTCTTACTGGAAGTGGCCTCACCAATCCTGACTTCCTGGTTCCTATCTGTGAGCCAGTTGGCAATCCAGTGAGTTATGTAGGGTTTGTAGCCAGTTTGGCGAGTTTGTCAACTATTGGATATTGTACTGAATGCCTTAACCAGGTCCAGCTAGGTGGTATGCACCTTTTCCCCCTCATCCATTGCTTTGGTGACCTTCTGAAAGAAGTTCATCAGGTTTAGTAGGCATGACCTTCCCTTGACAAAGTCAAACTGGGTTGGGTCCAATGTCTCAAGGCTGCCTATTTCTTTGTAGATCAATTCTATGATAATTTGTTCCATGGGATTGTATATTAGATGACTCAGATGGATAGGTCTATAGTTTCTGGGGTCAGTTAATAGTCCATCTTTGTGAAGTGAGATAACTGTTGTGGTCCTCCATTCACATGGTACAAAGTCTGCTTTGAGGCTATAGTTGAAAAGTGACTTAAGTGGTCCTGTTAGGTCATGTTTCAAGTTATTTGGGAGGTATCCCTGGAAAAAATGTGTCAACCAAGCCAGCCAATAGTTGAACCTACCATCTTTTGCTCAGTAGTCAGATGCATTATCCTGCACCACTGGCCTTACCAGGACAAGCAAATCATCTTTGTTTCAAATTCAAGCACTGTCTAACAATTTGGACAATAAGTAATTATTTTACACAAAAAATGGGAGTGATCTTTACATCTCCCACAGAATAATTACAGAGTTAATTTATTTACATAAGTGAGAGATGTTCTTCTTTCTTTTGTAGTTTGATTGCAACCTCTTAATAGAATCAGAAATGTATGTTTGAAAGAGTTAGATGTTATACAGCTAAGATATTACATGTGCAAATAATCCTCATGCAAATGTTATAAGTTACAATAGTAGTTTGAAAATTTTAAATACTTAAAAGTTAGAAAAATAGATTTTGTTAAGAAAATATTAGTAGTTGTAGTTTATTGTATACTATTAGCTACATTGGCTCTTCCAATAGTGAAACAGGCTGTTTTAAGGTATAGGAATATGTTTTGTTGTGGCTTGATATTGTCAGACATGTTAGCAAATGAGTATTTAGTTTGTTTAAAGATATTAATAATCAAGATAAAATTATTTCGAATAGATATTTACTATTATGATCAGTTGTTCATTTTGTGTCTCCTCTCAGTTTAAGGTGTTTGGTGTTAAGCCCATTAGGAAATGGGGAGTGGATTTAATAACAAAATGGTTTATACTTTCTCTGTCTTCCTTGATTCTGGTTCTTTGCTTTTAAAGGGTATACTGTAACAAGCTTAAGGTACAATGCAAACCGTATGTTTTCTCACATATTGTTCTTAAGCCTTAATATAATCATATGATTTCAAATTTTTTGTATTTTTATTTAACATTTTAAGTGCAGAGGCTTATTGATTTGTGGAATGCAAAGGGAATTCAGTCAGTCAGTAAGAGGAAGTTATTTTTTCATTATCTGATAAATCAGATACATATAATATTCAGACAGGAAACATGTCTACAGGAATATAAAGTAGATGCTGGATCTAGTAGGAATAAAGTGGGTGCATCCAATTATTTAAATAATCCTTTTGTGATAAATTGTTTGATTATAAAGAGTGTTGTGGGGACTTCTAAGATGGCTGCACACTGAACAATATCTTAATTTCAGCTCTCCCACTGTGAAAACAGAAACTAAGAAACAATAGCCAGTGATATTGTCAGCATGAGTAACATTCCATTAATGGCTAGTAAATACACTTCCTGGATGCCAGCAGAGAAGGCATTTAGAGAACATGAACCAAAGTTAAGCAGAAAAGGTGAAGAGAAAACACTCTCTCTGAAGAAGCCAGCAGCTTTTCAGCAAAATGCAGATCAAGCTCCAGCTTTGGTGTAAGAGATAGCTTCAAGTAATTCAGAGGAAAAAATAAGTCAAATGTGCTCAGAGTTGATTAATATAAATGAATTATTAAAGGAATAAATCAACTCAGATAACAAAAGGCTTGAAAAAAGTGGAAGAAGCTTTAAACAGCTATTCAGATGAACTGATTAAACTTCAAAATCAGAGGCTGAAATAAAGAAAATGCTGTCTGAGTATGATACTGCTCAAGAAGAGCTGCTTCAAAAATGAAAGAGTTAGAGGACAGAGCGTATAGCAAAAACATGAGATTTTCTGCTGTACCAGAGAAAATGGAAGAACAGACTGCCTTAAGTTTATGAAAGCATAACTAAGTAACTGAATTGGTATTCCACAGCAGGATTTGTTAATTGAAAGGGCACATCTTGTAAATGCTCCAAACCGGACCACTAAAAAAGCAAAGACCGTTATTAGTAAAGATGCAATCATACCAGCAGGAAGAGCTGATTCTGACAAAGTTGTGGAAGAATGGAAAAATATTAAAAACTGGAGACATTAAAGTGCTTGTGGAAAATGAATATTCACTGTACACCAGGCAAAAGAAAAGCACATTTATCCCAGCAGTCAGAGAATGTCGAGAGGCAGATGTGAGGTTCAAGTAGCTGTAGCCACCTGTCTTCAGAATATTTCTTTCCTGGGGGATCAATGTAATTTTTTGATGCAGAACAAGCTAAGGGGGAAATGCAAATGTTTGTCCAACAAGGGGTGCGCCATCAAACAGAAGGGGCTCTGTTTCTCATTCTTCTGATTATAAAGTTTATATAGAGACTTTGTCAGTGAAACCTTTTCAATTTCCAAAGGAAAATGCTTGACAGTCAGAAAAAAGCACAAGAGTTGACTAGGATAATCAGTACCTTGCACTTGAACTGGAATCTGAAGTTGGTAGATGGAGATGAAAAGGAAGAAGTGCAACATGCTGAAAGTAGTCAATAAATATGAGACTTCTAAGCATCAGTCCCATTTGTGAAATATAGCTTTACAAAAAAAAGTGGATGAGAAAGAATGAATTTTTGTTGACTTTGTTAAACTTGCTGGGGAACTGAGATGCATTTGCCCCACTTCATGTCATTAATGCTTGGAAGGACCCTAAAACAGAAAAAAAAACAGGGAGAAAGAGGGAAAAAAATAGATATAAGCAAAACATTTTTGTTCTTAACAGCATTTGTATAAACTATTTTATGATATAAATTGTATGTGATATAGTAAAGTATTTTCAGTGATGGTTGTATGTGATCAAGATACTAAACAGGTGCTTTTTTCCCCTTTTCTCTTTGTAGTTTTAATAAATATAGGCATTATAATGTGAAAAAGGGAAGACTGGACAAAAGCATGTTTAAATGAATAGGTTGTAATTTGGGGCTGTTGGGGTGGGGATAGGGTGTAAAGGTGTATTGATTATAACATATGTAGAATTGCATTTTTTAAACTTTTGCATAAGTAAATGCCTTTTGTGAATGGAAGTTTTTTTTTTTTTAAATGAGTGACCACAATGTAATAAATTGTTTTCTTAAAGCAAATAAATATTATGTGTTAATTGTGAAACTGGAGCTGAGGGCAGCTCTACATTTTGATTTTGTGTTTCCATGGAAACAAGCTAACTAAAGATGAAGTCAATAAATCAAGAGGTCTAGACAGTGTTTACTGAGAGAAATATAAAATTAAAGGGTACAAAAGTAATCAGTTCAGTAAAAAATAAAGCTTGAAATTAATGGAAGTGAAGAAGAGATATCAACTTATCTGGTAATCAAATACTTCAATGCATTTACTAGTAGAGTGTATATTTTAGTTTTATTTATAGATATCCAGTGCACTAGTTCTTAAGGCTAAAAGTTATTTTTTTCTTAAAACATACAAGTTGTTTTTTACATCTTATAGAGGAATAAAGATAAGACAAGAACAGACAGCAATTAGTGTAAGTAGGAGCACAGTCTGTAACATGTGTCTTATCCTTAAATTTTAGGTTAGGTTCTACCTGTGGATGCAGCTGTAAATATTGGACAATTATTCCTATTAGGATGGTTAAACTTCATTATATGAAGGTGTACATAGCTTTGCAAGTTTGTTTTAAGTTAATATGTTCTGTAAGTAGCCTGTAACAGTGTCTTAGCCTTAAATTGTAGGTTAGGTTTTGCGTGTATAAGCAGCTGTCAATTTATGACAATTGTTCCTATCAGGAGGGTTGAACTTCATTATTTTTAGCTTTGTATGTTTGTTTAAAGTTAGTGGTTTCTGAGGATGTCATTTTTTGTGGGTTTCCATTAAAGCAAAAAGTCTTGTAAAATATAACATAGGTTTGGTTAAAATGGAGATGATGATAAGCAACTCTATAAAAGATCAAACTACCAGACATTAATGGATGCATGTAACACAGAAGGTAGAAACAGACATTTAAAAAAGCTGTCATATATAACAGGTGGAAACAATTCATTCATAATGGTTACACTAAACATATTGTTTTGGAAAGTGAATATCCTCATAGGTTTAGACAAAAAAGAAAGAGCATTGAATTATATTAAGAAATGCAGAGTTCAAATAACAATGCTATAGGAGACACACTTGGAAAGAAATGAGCATGTGAATTTGATAAAGAGAGAATTTCAGGAGGGATAGTCAGCAGAGTATCAGGAACAAGGTGAGTACTTATGCTAATTGTTAGAGGAGTTCCAATAGTAATTAAAGAGGGAAAATAGTAATGGTACATTTGTGAAAGTAAGAGAATACTGGTAAGGGAGGAAGGGTATAATGACATCTATTTATATCCACCAAAAACTGTTGTTGTGGAGCTTAAGAACATTCAGGGAGAAATAATCAGCTTTCAGCCAGGAATATTACTTATACATGGGGAATGGAACTTGGTTTGCAATGGTAAGGATGTATCCTGGGGACTTAAAAGGGAAAATACAACAAATGTGGGTAGATTTCTGAAGAAATTTATGAACATAGTTGGCATGGAAGAAGTGCATTCAGTTATAGAAACTCAGAGAGAATGTACATACTATTCCTCAAGGTGCAATAACTGGGCTAGAGTAGGCAGAAATTATATTTCACAGGAACACATGCATTTAACTGAAAGCTTCGACACACATTCAATAACTATTTCAGATCATATGCCAATAAGAACTAAGATAAAAATGCAGGTTAATGAAGTTCAAATGAAACACTGGCACTTTTCCTGGGTCTACTTCATAACATTGAAATTTCATAACATTGAATTTCATAACATTGAAACCAGAACACCTAAATCCCAAAACATTGAAAACCCAAAACATTGAAAACTCAGAACATTGAAAGTGTGCTTCATAACATAACTTCATAACCTCACTGTAGGTTAAGAAATTAACTTTTTTCCACTGTAGTGTGATCTTGGAGTTGGTATACGTGGTTTACGGGCGATGTGGGGGGGCATTGCCACCCACATGGTTGGGTACAGGGGGGCTTACCCCCCTGCAGAAATGTAGTTAAAAGTGTGTTTGTTAATTAGGTGTTGTTGTAGATGGAGGTAATGTTATTTACTTGTGCAATGTAGTTTTCAATGTTATGAAGCACATTTTCAATTTTCTGAGTTTTCAATGTTTTGGGTTTTCAGTGTTTTGAATTTTCGATGTTCTGGTCTCAATGTTATGAAATTCAACATTATGAAATTTCAATGTTGTGAAGTAGACCCCTTTCCCCACATACCTGTTAAAAACAGAATTTAAGGAATGGTTAGTGGAAACTATTTTAAAGTTACTGAGGACTTGGAGTAACTTCAGAAGTTATAGCTACTGAGTGGGATAAAATGAAAGTGGAGTTTAAAAACAGGATAGACATAAAAGAAAAAGGAGAACCTTTCACCAAGAGGATAAAGGGTCTTAAACATATGTCATGCAAGAGACTTAAACCTCAACACAGAAATAAATAGTGGTGAAAGCCACACACACGAGAGTTAAGAAGAAACAAGAATTGTTTAGAGGGGCTGCCAAAGGTGAAAGTAATGCAGAATAAGGGGGATCGAACAGAACAAGCAGAGGCATAAATTCAGTTAAGCAACTGTTTTTTGATAAAAAACTGCAGAGCACAAAAACTTTTAGCACAATGAATTAAAAAAAATAGAAAGGGTTGTTGCTAAACTTAGAGAATCTATAACAAGAAAAATAACCAGAGAGCCTGTAGAGGTATAAGAGATATTTTGGAAATGTTATGAAAATCTGTATAAAGGAGAGGAAAGTGGAAATCAAGAAAAAACACAAATGGAAATATTTAAGAAGACTTAGGTATGCCAAAATTAGAGGTAGATGAGGCTCAACAATTAACAGTTAAGATGGGAGTAGATGAGTGAAAGACAGTAATGTATAATTAATCTGCAGGAAAGTCTCCAGGAATAGATGGTATTCCTTTGGAAATCTGTATATTAGGAGTGAAGAAAGTAAAAATCTGGAAGGTTTTAACACCTATGTGGTGTGAAATGTCAAATCTATAGCAGCCTAAATACATCTTGCATTTCAAAGCATTTTCTGAAAAAAAAAAAAAAACTTAAAAAGGATAAGATAAACTAATGTAAATATTTTTGAACAATCAAATATATTAAAACTGTACAAATAGCAATGTTATTAGTAAGACATATTCTTTACAGGGATAATAGCCAGTGCATTTATAGTCTTTTGCATAAATAATGTAACATGTTATAATCCTAACAAATCCTAAATTGTATTTTTTCTAAGTTTTCAAAACATATCTTCATAGGTTCATAGGTTCATAGGTAGGTACTAGGCTATCGGCCCTAGGGCCCATACAAGCCTAGCCAAAAAATGTACCATGGCTTTTGCCACCCAAGAAAATTATTTTCCTATGCCCCTGTCGAGCAGAGCCACAGAAGTGATCCCCGGGGTGAATTTCCCATTTCCCATCCAATCATCAAGATTTTTCTTGAAGAGTGCTAATGAGGAGCTCTGTTTGACATAGATAGGTAGTCTGTTCCAGAGTATGGGAAGTCTCTGGGACAGGAATCTATCCCTCCAGCATGTTCTGTTTATTGTGGTGACAAGGATAAGGTCCCTAGAGCGTGTAGCTCGGAGGGATTGGGATTTCTTTAAATGCAGCATGTCCAACAGCTCTGGGTTTGACATAGCTTTGTATGTTAGGCAGAGATCGCCCCTGAGTAGGCGATATGCGATGGAGTAAAGCTGTAGCTTTTTGAGACGGTCTGCATAGGGCATCTGTTTGAGGCCAGTAATCCTCTTTGTGAGGTATTTCTGTGGTCTTTCCAGTTATTGTAGATGTCTTGTGAGGTACATACCAAAAGGGGCATTGTACTCTATAATGGGTCTAATGAGTGATGAGTAGAGAGGAACAATTACCTCTTTTTTTCTGGATGAGAATCCTTTTGTGATGAGATGAGCCATGTAGAAGGATTTCCTGACCACTGTGGTGATGTGATTATCAAAGGAGAGACTACTGTCCACCTGTGTCCCAAGGTCTCTTATCACATTTTCAGCATTAAGTAGACTACCAGCTATGTGGAAGTTCATAGGTACAGAGTTTTTACCAAAGGGGATGACAATACACTTTTTGGCATTGAGCTTCAGGCCATGGCTTTGACACCAGGAATCTGTCTCAGTGAGGCCCTGTTGTGGTTTGTCCACATCGTTAGGAGTTTCGATTATGGCTCCTAGTTTGCAGTCATCTGCAAACTTTGTTAATAAAGACCTTCTGTGTTGGCCTGCACTTCAGAGAAGTAGATACCAAACAGGAGAGGACCCAGGACTGAACCCTGTGGTACTCCACTTGTCATTGGTCTGATGTCGGATTTGGAATCCGCTACTTTCACAGTGTGGGTTCTGTCCATGAGCCAGTTGGCAACCCATCTTATGACATAGGGATTTATACCTAGTTTAGTGAGCTTATCTATAATTCCAGAGTGGGGGATGGTGTTGAAAGCCTTGGCGAGATCTAGATAAGCTGTGTGAACCATTTTACCATCATCTATGGCTTTGCTGACTGCTTCAAAGAAGTCAATCAGGTTTAAGAGACATGATCTGCCTTTTACAAATCCAAACTGAGTAGGGTCCAGAGTTTGGAGATTACCAATGTCTTTGTTTATGAGTTCCATGATGATACGTTCCATGGCCTTGCTGACCAGGCTCATCAGGCTAATGGGGCGGTAGTTCCCGGGGTCCATCATGGCTCCCCCTTTGTGGAGTGGGATAACTGTCGCGGTGCACCATTCAGTGTGTACAAAGCCTGAGGTGAGGCTATGACTGAACATAGTACTTAGGTAGGGTGCCAGTTCATTCTGTAGTTCATGTAGAACGCAGCCTGGGATATTGTCAGGTCCCATGGATGCTGTGTTCTTGGCTTTGGAGAGTGTGATTTTACCTGTGCAGCCATGATTATAGGAACTTTGCATTCTTCCGGTATAGAGATGGGCCCTCTAGGGGGTGAGAGGGGGGTAAAGTTAGCACTGAACCTATCTGCTAGAATGTTGGAAATATCAGTTGGTTCTGTATATTTAGTGCCATTATGCTGTAACTCAGAGCAGATCTGAGTGTTCCTATTTAGATTCTTGACATAGCTATAGAATGCTTTGTAGTTGTCTTTAGAGTCAGTGGCAATTTTGTTTTTGTAACTAGCTTTGGAGGATTTTATGAGGGATCTCAACTTCTTACTGAGGTTGACCAGGGAGTTCCTCCAGTCATGGGATTTTACTCTTTTTTGCAACAGTTTCTTTCTTCTGTTGTAGACTTTATTTATGGCAGAGGACCACCAGATTGGTTTCCTTTTTTTGGAGGATAACATCTTGGTTCTATTAGGGATAGCATGATCCATGCACTCGTGTAAGTGCTTATAAAGTGCATTTGTGTAGGATTCGGCAGTCATACCTCTATTGTCCGTCCGCATGGGCATCATGAAGTTTGCCACTTCTGTCTTAAGAAGTGTAAAGTTGGCTTTTGAGAAGTTTTTTACGATGGTTTCCCTAATTGGGGCTAGGGGTGGGATGTGGATGTCTAGGCTGATTAGCTTGTGGTCGGATCTGACCAACGAGGAATTGACCTCTGGTGTGGAACACCGGTTTCCCATGTTGGTGATGACCAGGTCTAGGATATTGCTGCCCCTGGTGGGGGTGTGAATAAGTTGATCCAAAGCATTGGAATTTATGAATTCGAGAAAACGTTGAGCAAAAGAGTTGGTACATAAGTAGTTTTCCCAGTTAATGGTGGGGTAGTTGAAATCGCCCATTATTAGGGTGTTGGGTTGTACCCTAATACTTTCCAGTGTATCAAGAAATGAGGAGTGTGAATCCTGGGGCATGGTGGGGGTCTGTAGCAAGCTACAATTTGGATTGGGTCTTGCCCAGAGTTAGTTGCACTTGGATAATCTCGGATGCATTATGCTGTGCAACTAGCCTGGAGGTGTGGATATCCTTAATGAATATGGACACGCCTCCGCCTTTAGTGCTTCTTTCTGGATTAGGTGGCTGAAAGGTGTGGTATGAATTGAAGCCTGGTAATGCAGGGGTGCTCTCTGGAGCTTTGAACCAGGTCTCTGTCACTGCACAGATGTCAATGTTCTCCATTTTAAGGAGTGCCTCAAGTGAGTGCATTTTGAGGTTTAGACTTCTAGCATTGAGTAGCATTACCCTCAGATTTTGCTTGCTTGTACCGGTTATGGTGGTGAATTTGTCATTTGAACCTTGCCTAAAAAAGGCACTATAGGGGTGGCAAGAATCTTAGCCAGTATCTGGAATCCTAAGGGTGACAGGTGCAGGCCATCTCTGACAAAGCATCGTGGACTGTCGATCATGTCGTCCCAGGCAGACAAATACTGGATCCCCTCAGAATGACACCAGAAGCTTAGCCAATTGTTGAAGTCAATCATTTTGTCCTTGTACTGTGGTATCATTCTGGGTGATGGCAGGATGCTACTCAGGGTTAGGGTCATACCTGCCTGGGATACAAGATTGGAGAGCTCCTCCATGTCTCTTTTTATGTAGTCCAGGGAGGTACGTCCTATTTCATTTCATATCTTGAAAAATATACGTCCTAGATATCTATAGTTAGGACATCTTTGTTAACTAGATATAAGCTATCATATGACAACAAGAAATTCTTCTACAAGTGTATGTTTATTGAGACATTTAAAGAAATATGAAAACATAAGTTTAATCGTATAATTAGCAATACAGATTATTATACCTCTCAAAATGTGCAACTTACAGTACAAATATTAAAAACACTTTACTTTAACAATATCTAAGATCTCACTTAATGTCATGCAGTAGTTTCTGAATTACTTTTTTAAATATTAAGTACATATGAAAATATTTATTTTCATAATTACTAGCAAACAACCAGCAATATTTCCAGTACAGAGTGATATGAAGCAACATTTTCAGGGAATTGTCCTGTCTCCCACATGGATACTTCATACCATGCACCACAATAAAATATAACTGTCTCAATTATGAAAATATGAACATAAATATGAATAATACGCAGAAAACAAAGATTAATTTCTCCACTGCAGGACATCCTAAACTAACAATCTTAGTGTTATTTTGTTAATAACTTATTGTCCTTTCCAATACTTCTTATTATTAGCTGGAAAGTCACTTAATTAAAGAAACTAGACCAAAAAAAAAACTGTTTCATACCATAAGGAGGTATGGGTGTGAAATGGAAGTATACAGAAAAGCATTGTAGGTTTGATTGAGTTAAATGTATTTTAAAAGGAGGGGAAGTACCATCATCCTGGAAGAAAACTGTGGTGCCTGTAACACCAAAAGATGGTAAAGACTAATCAGACCCAGTTTCATATAGGCCCATTTAAATTTAAATTATGATTATAAAACATTTTGTCTATAATAGCCTATAATAATGGCAAAGGTATTTCCAAAATTGATAGATATGGAACAATGTGGTTTTGTGTAGTGGAGCCAAACATTTAACAACAGTAATAGAACAATGATGATCAAGATGGAAGCAGAATATAAGAAATTATCACTTTTGTGGGTGAGTCGATGCAGAGAAAGCATTCAACAGAGTAAGCTGGGATTTTATGAGCAAGGCAATGGAAACATTTGCATTCCCCAATACAATAATGAAGTTAATTAGGAGGATATTTGACAGATCAGAGGCAAAAATTAAAGAGGGAGGGCTCTACTCTGATAAGTTATATCTGAATAGGGGAACCAGAAAGGGGTGTCCTGTTTCCACATTGTTATTTACATTATATTTAGAGACATTAGCAAAGAAAATAAAGGATTCAGAAAAGTCAAGGATATAATTGGTACTGTAATCAAGAAAAGTTTGCAAAAAATATTATTTTGTACCTGATGTGTGTGTGTCTTTCGGCTTTTCCCGGTTAGGGGTCGCCACAGCGGAACTCCGGTCCGCTAATGATTGGTAGTGGATTTTTACATACCGGGTTACCAGCCCTGATGCACAACCTTCAATGAAGGCATGCCCCATTCACGTATGCCTCCACACAGGAGACACTCTAGCTGAGAATCGAACGGGACAACGTCTTGCTATGAGGCGACAACGCTACCGCAGCACCACCACATACCTGATAAAATCTAAAAAGGACATCTCAGTGTTGTGGAACATTCTGTGACAGTTTTAAGTCTTTTCAGGATATCAAATTAATGAAGACAAAACAAAGACTATAGCTGTAAACTATGTCCCCACAAAGGAACTGGTTCAGCAGCACCCATACTTATGGAGACATGATAAAATGAATATTTAGGAATATGGGTTAAAAAGGATTCTGTTATGGCAGCTAGGTATATGCAGAAAGAGACTAAAGAAAAGATAATACAAAAACTGAGAAAATGGAGGCTCTTGTTTATGGATACTGATAGTAAGATACAAGCAGTGAAATTTGGTTTAGTCCCTTCAGTTTTATAATACAGGATCAGGCAGATTTTTATCAACCAAAGGAGAAGTTGTTGATAGTAATGAATAAAGAGCTGAAGGATTTTTATCTGTAAGGGGAAGAAGGCAAGGGTCAAGTGTGACAAGATGATCCTGTTAATAAAACAAGGAGGTTTAGGATTACCTAATTCAAATATATATTTTAGAGCTGCACAGTTAAGGAAGCAGAAAGCTATAACTGAAAGTGGAAATGGATGATGATGAAGCAGTGGGACAGGGAATTCAAGAGATAAGGAGAGAGTGGGATTGTGGATGCAGATACTTAAGGAGAATCACAACAGCTATACAGAATATTACATTTATGAAGTAGCAGAAAGTATTCTAAGAAGTAAGCCAATACGAGAATGGAGAAAGGAGATTCTGCAGACAGGGATGACTGCAATTACGGGTACATTGAATAGGCAAGAGGGGACTCGAGTTCACTGGTGAAAACTGGCAAAGGATCCAAGGTATTGGGAGAAAATAACTAGAGAGAGAGAGAGAGAGAGAAAGAATGGTAATAGAGTGGGAAGAGGCCAAGAAGACATTTGGACTGCAGGCTAGAGACTGCCTTCCTTATTAGGGATTGAGATTATAGTATAGACAAAGAAGAAGCATAGTAGAATCCTAAGTGAAGACCTGCTCTAGTAGAGTTTTAGCTGCTATTAAAAAGGGATAATTAGCAGGGTATATAAAATATTGAATGATTTTTTTTCTTCTTTTCAGCTTTTCCTGGTTAGGGGTCACCACAGCGGATCACCTGTCCGCTCATGATTGGCAGTGGAGTTTTATGGTGTTGAGTTGCCAGCCCGGCGCCCAACCTTCCACAAAAGGTGCACAAATGCATGCACTCACACCTAGGGCCAAGTTAGAGTGTCCAATCCACCTACACCATGTCTTTGGGATGTGGGAGGAAACCGGAGCACCTGGAGGAAATCCACATGACCACAGGGAGGACATGCAGACTCCACACAGAAGGCACCCCAGCCAAGAATCGAACCAGAGAACCTCTTACTGTGAGGCAGCAACACTAACTGCTGCACCACCATGACCACCCTGAGTTGTACTATTGACCCAGAATAAAATATAACACTAAGTTCTGCCATTTTCGCACATAAGAACTGCCGCGGTGGCCTGTTTCTCATTCCAGCTTGCCAGGCCTTAAACAGAAAAAAAAATGCAAACACGCAATACACTTTCTGAAATTCTGCAGAATCTTAATAGAAAAGCAATGCATACACGTTAGCAGTCTGCACACAGATTGTTGTGCCATTTCTCTTTTCAGCTTAAGTTTCTCTCGGCTCTCTCACACACATTAGGCATACAACAATCTTTTTTTGCCCTTGACTCTGGAGGAAGAAGGGAGAAAAAGATAATGCTAATGCTGCTTTGCTGCAAAAATATTGAATGATAACTACAAGAATCAATCAGGGGGGGTTAGAACAGATTGTGAAGAAAGAATGCATAAACAACTCACAAGAAAAACAATGGGTGGACATATGTATGGCTCCCAAATATGCAACAAAGTTTAGAAGATTAAGATGTTTTGCTTAGAAGTGTTTGCATAGGTATTTTTATATCTCAAGCAAACTCCGAAGAATTTTTCCTCAGGTAGATGGCAAATGTTGGAGATGTAATGGGAAAGAAAGAGGTAACTGGGACATATGTTTTGAAAGTGTAATGAGTTGGCAGACTTTAAAAATCCACTACAGAATACTCTGTCAAAAATGTTGGGTGAGCAAATGGATATAACTAAGAAAATTATTTTTTAGATGAGATACAGGATCTGAATTGCCTAGGCATATTAAGGTCTTAAGTTTAATTCTGATGGCTGCCAAAAAACAAATACTAGAGAATATTAATCAAAGTCTAATCTGACTGTATTAAAAGGTGTGAGTATTGTAATAGAAATAAACTACAGGAATTGGGATCTTCAGAAAGGGGGAATAGCAAATTGCATAGAAAAAATGGAAATTCTTGTAACAATATTTGCAGAATAATGTTCTGGATGAGGAGTGAGGTTTAAGGGAAGGCAGGAATTGATCGATTTTTGTAATGTTGGTTCAATGATAAATGTATAAAAGAATATATATGATGTTCCATCCCTCTTGTCTGTATGGCTTCCCCATCCAGCCTTCGAGAGTATTATTGCATCCCCCCTGATTGTCATTACTCTGCCTCTTTCTATTGAAGAGTATATTTAATGCCTGCTTAGAGGTGACTGAACTCCATCCCTGGTCCACTTATCAGGATCCCCATCCACTTAAGAGATTTTCTCCCTCCTCTCCAGTAAGGTTGCTCTTTGAGTGAGATGAATTCCTTCAAGAATCTCAAGCCTCTGAACCTTCTAGATTTGAAAGTGCTTGAGATCCATTATCCATTTAATTCTGTGCTTTTGGTGTGTCACTGTGTGTGCCTCGGGCGAGTGTTTGCAACTGAGTAGAGAGCTGTCTATTAATTTCTCCATTATATGCATCTGCCAGAGAGCCTTTTGAGTGCTTTGTAATTCAGTTTACTGAGGTGGAGCATGTACATAGTATCTGGCTTTGACAAACCTACTTCCAAAAGGCATCTGTCCCCTTGAAGAGATCTTTTTGAGATTCTTGATCTTGCTGGTGAGCTTGCCACCTGCAGGCATTGTATGTGAAAGAAGCCCGATGAGGGTTGCCACTTAGGATATTACGTTTTCTTCTTAGAAGATTGCTGTCAGTTTGGGTCCTCAGGTGTGGGCTATTTCAGGTCTTTTTCTATCTTGGGAGGTGATGAGGGTCTTTGGATTCAGATGTGTGCACCTTTGGGTCCAAAGTCCTAGAAAATTTTTAACATTTAATAACTTTAATGTATTTATGTGTAAATGGCAAAGCTTGTGAATTTAGCAGGTACTTTGTTTTATACATTAATAATAAACCATCATTTATGGGCATTGGATTAATCTCTGCTAGTTGCCACCCTTCTGAATGATGTCTGTGTCAGCTGCTGTACCTGGAAGGCGCTTGCAGCAGGCATCTGTATCTGTCAGATCCTTCCGAACCCTAGTCTCCCCCTGTTTCTACGTTACCATAAGGTTGAGATGTCCCAGAACCGAACCCTGAGACACTCCCCCCCCGTTTATGTTTCTGTTGTCTCCCTTTTATCCACTGTAACAACTCTGCTTTTTGACCAGTTATCTGACCTTCTCTATCTTGCCAGGTGGGCTGTATTGTAAACTGTTGAAGGCATATATGATGTCTGGTGGTTAGGTATGTCACCATGACTGTGTGGGGTTTTATCCATGTGTGTGGATCTTTTTAGGTTCAAACCTCTAAGATCATCTCAAAGATGTCATTATCTGGACCTCAGAAAAGCTCTGCCTAACTCCTTGTGAGCCATTGTCCTGCATCTAGTCTCTTGCTTCTAGTGTCCATAATGTCCAAAGTGTCTTTGTTATGGATCTGATCCTGGCAGCGGGGCTTATTAGCTCCAGAAGCAGTATGGGGCTGATAGTTGAAGGTTTCACTTTTGGGGGCAATTCCTCTTGTGGGGGCGACATTGCTTGCCACATTGGGGGCTGGATGTGATTTGATTGCTACTGAGGGAGCCCCAGCTGTGTGTATAGCTTTTTATTGTTCCTGCAGCAGTTCATGTAGACTGTGTGGGTGGAGCTGGTGTCATCTATTGCTTTGCATGTTTTTTCTTTTTTTTGGGAAGACATAGAGACCTGAACATCTGAGAGACAGAGGGATGAACTTCGGGATCACCTGTGTTTTCTTTTGTGGGGGAGTGGTGGAGGGGAGTGTGGATTTTTCATCTTCTCTGTCTGCTCTGGGATAGAACAAGTATGGTGGTGGAGGAGAAGGGTTCATTAGACCTGTCTGTCAGGGTGTTTCATGTGGGCTTTTGGTTGCATGTCTGGTTTCTAATATAACTGATTTTTCTGTCTTTGGTAATTTTTTTATTTTTCTCTTTTATTGGCCTCATTTGATTTCTTTTCTGAATTTTGCTTTTTACTGATCCCTGGGATGCCTTCCCTTTGATTGTTTTGCTAGTCCTTTGCTAGTAGGGTCCTCTCCATCTGTTGTTTGACTGGATTGATTAGTTGCCTTTAGCAGGTTGGGCCTGCCTTTTGTGGATGGGGGTTGGGTTTGTCCACATTGATCCATGCCATAGGATCTCATGTTTTATCCATTAATCCATTTTCTTCAGATTTTGCCACTGGGAGGATATCACTTGATGGATTATGCAGTGAAGGATTCAGTTTCGGTTTTGACTGATGAGAAGTTTGCTTTCTAGAGGAGTTTGGCTGGTGGTTTGGTTGCTGGGGAAGGGTGTGGGATTGGGATGGGGGACCATTGGGGACGAGGATTTTTGGTGTCTGGAGCTGTGAGTCCTGGTGTTGCATATCTGATACCATCTGATGTGTGTGGGAGTGTGGAGGGTGACTAGTTGTTCCATAGTATTTATAGCTGGTAATTGGATTGGCAAAATTTGGGCTAACTTGCCCCAGTTAATCCTTGATGTTTGTCTTTGGGGTTTTTCATCCAGGTATTCTGGGTTATAATGGGATGGGTTGTAGTTGAAATAGTGGCAAAGTGTCTTCATGATCTCCCATGTCTGTTTTGTTTTCAGGAAGTGGGATATAGTCCAAAGGAAAGCAGATTGGTTATAGGGTGCCTGAAACTGAAAAATGTCCTAGGCACTTAGCCCGAACTTTGGAGTGGGTAACCTTACTGATACATGGTGTGTCCTCTCCTTGTTAATCTGGAATATCCTTGTCCCTGGTAAATGTCCCCGGGTTGTATAGAATGGTGGAAGTGGGGCCTTGAAGTATAGCCAGGTAGCGCTGGAGCCTTGAACTGAGGTGTAGCCTGGAGGTGCTGGGCTGTGCGTCTCCATACTGTTCATACTTGAGGTGTTTGATTCTGAGGATTTTAGTTTCTCTTTCCTTGTGCAGCATTACCCTTTGGGTTTTACTTTCTTGTTCTTCTATGGATTTGGGGTTGGTTCTTTGTTTTCTGCTAAAACTATGGCTGGGGTGTGAGTGGCAGCCCCATGTTAGTATGCCAGCAGCAAGGCCATTGCAAATCCCTAAATGACAGACACTGGCAATGTTTGTATTCATGACAAACATAGAAGCCCCAGCCCCTTGACACACTGATTTTTTTTTTTGCCAAAAGTTAAAATTGATCATTTTGTCTGATCACTGTGTCTTCATTCTGGGTACTCATTAAGATGCTGCTGTGTCAGAGCTGGCCTGGGCTTCAGGCCATAGTCAGAGGAGCTCTCGAGATCTTTCATATGCAGTCTCTGCATGAGCAATCCTCAGGTAGGTCAGGTCATTTGTACAATGGACTACAAATGATTGTATTTGCCTTTTTTGCTTGGTGAACAGGTGTGTATGGGATGTGTGCTAGCCTAGCACAGCAGCCTGGCTCCTGACCTTTTATTCAGCCTGCCTGTGGGCCCGGATGTCAGTGTGTCTGACAATAGAGTCACACCTATAAGGCTGTAGCTCAGAAATTAGTAGGGCTGTAAGGTGTGTTATTAGGCTGTGTTTGTGGGCGTGTGTTGTTGTGTGTTTTGTTGAGGTAGTGTTTGCTTTGTTGTTCTATGTTGGCTGTTGCTGTTGCTTAAGGTAGATTTTTTTTTTGATTGTCAGTATGTTTTATTTTTATTTATGTGTGTGGTTATTGTTGATGTGGTGGGATTATGTGATACTGGAATGTGTTTGTGTGAGGTTACCTTCTCCTCCAGTTTTGTTACACCAGTTTGCTGAGTGAGAGCCAGCCCCAGTTCTAAATAATAAAAATAGTTGCATTTGAATATATTTTTGAATCAGGAGGGAGGGAGGAGTTGGTTGTCATGAGACAATTGTTAGTTTTGCCTAGACAGTTGTAATTTCACCTCATGACACTGAGGGGAAACCACTGGGCCTTGATTTGACCATGATAGAGTAATAGGAAAACTGAATAGAGAGACGGACTACAAGGTATGGAGGGCGTAGAGAGTATAAGTGTAAGTAGTGCTTATGTGCTTATGGTTTTAATAACTTTACTGATTAGGATTTTGGAATATAGAACCTTAGAATGAGAAATGAGAATAGAGTGTTTAAATTGAGAGATAGAGCAGTTCTAAGGGAAAAGAAGACTGCAGACTTGTGAAGGAGCCAGGAATTTAAGAAGGCGGTGCTGTGATTGCTGTGCCTGTTTGCTTAAAAAACGCAAAAAACAAAACAAAAAAAAGGGGTTTAAGAGAATATATTTGTAACTCTGAACTTGTTAACATGGCTTGTTTTCTTCTATAAAAATGTATGTTTGCCTGTATCTTAAGTGATAATTCAATAATAGTGTTAAAAAATATTATTGATTATAACTATGACAATGATGGCCTTTGCTGTTAGCATTTCTGGAAAACAAACATGCTAAATAAACCTATACTTAGGTTGAACATTTATTCTCCTCATACTTCCCAAATAAATGTTATTGCTCAAATTCACAATTTACCTAAAAAGTTTAAAAAAAATTATTTAACAATAGGGGGAGATTGGAATGCAGTGCATGTATTTTGACAATAATATATACCTGTCCATTTCAGATTTAATGACTGAATTTGATCTACTAGATCCTATACTACTTAATAGTAATCCTTCAAGCAGATTTCCTTTTTTTCTCATTGTGCCTTAGGTTTTGGTCACATACTGACTTATTTTTGCTCTCAAATAAAATCTTAGAAGCTGTTAATGATTTTAGTGCAAATTCCTATTATTTTTCAGACCACTCAAAAATATCTTTAATCCTCTGTTGGGATACCTTATGGTCTAAAAACAACCCTGTATTATAATTGGTCTCTAAACCCCAAATTACTAAAATATGAAGATGTCAAAAATGCAATAACCTCTCAAATGAAGTACTTCTATGAGACCTTAAAAAAACAATATGTACCACGACTTACAATGGGCTGAGCTAAAAGCCCAAATCAGAGTGTCTTTAATTAGCAAAACCTCTCATTTTACTAAAGATTGTTAAGGTCTGAAACTCCTTATCTTTATCCCTCTTTCAAAACCACTCTGAAAGACTTCCTAGCTAAAATCTGGCTCTGCCCTTGCTCAAAACCAGGTTACACCATAACCCTAAATTCCATTTCTGATGTGACAATAGGAGTTACTGCCAGCCATGCCAGGGAGAAGTAGGGCAGTGGATGTATGACTTGTGCCAGCATAGCTAGCTGGAATTTTGTAAATAATTATGTTATTTGTATATCAAACTAATCTGTACAGATGCTTGCACTGAAAATGTATTTGTGAGCTTTGCTAGTGTTAATTGTGTTAAAATGTATAAACAGTGCACCCTGCTGAAATGAAGAGAAATGTACATGTATTATGGCATCTGAATTAAATGTATATGTTTTAATAGAGGACAATGGCACAGCAATGGTTAACCAGCTGGCTTATTTTGAGAAAAATAAAGGGAAATATAAATGAGTTGTTAAATCATTTACTATCACCCCACAGTGCTGAGTAGGACTGGACACAATGGGTTTGGGACACAGCCTTTGTTCATTAACTCAGTGAAATGAGGGGAGACCACCAGGTATTGCCATAAAAGCTCTAAATGTGTATTGTAGCAATCTGCTAAAGTCCTGTCTCAAGCTTCAAAAGGAGATATTGTGGGAACCTACAGACAGGTGACCAGATTAGGTCATTCTGCAATCTCAGAGGATATAGTATTCTGTTTGAGAAGCCTGACTAGAATGACTGCTCATGTATTTCATCTTGCCTTGCCCAAGTAAGTTATTAGGGAACAGTAAATTCTCTTAGATTCAGTCAGGAATATAGTGAAGCTTAGTTCAGAGATTGTTTTTCTTTATTTGTGTGAGTCTGTCCTTCAATGTTCTTTTCAATATCGCCTGTGATCTGAACTCTGTGGTTTACTGTGAATATATGTTCAGTATTTTCATTTTTTTTTTATTATTTATTATTGAATATATTTAAAACTTTTATTGTGGCTGTTCCTTAGTATCAAACCTTTGAGAGTACTTATATTTATTTGGTGACACTGTGTGGGCCACTCCAGAAAGCCTAGCCATCTTGGTGAACTACTACCCTTTGTATTAGTATTAATATTACACACACACATATATATATATATATATATATATATATATATATATATATATATGGGTCTACCTGACAACGTTGAAAGCTTAGAACACCGACAATGAGAACACCGATGCCAGAAGATCGAAAACTGAGAAGACCGACGGATGAAAACCCCGCCGCTGAGAACACCGACATGGGAAAAGGCTGTGTAAGTATGCGGCAGTGACGGATGTTAGGGTGCGAGTAAGGTAAGTGTGCGATATTGACGGTCTCTAGGGATAGGGGTGGGTTAAGTGAGTTAGGGTTAGGGCGCGGGTTAGGTGAGTGTGCGATAGTGACAGTCTTTGGGTTAGGGGTGGGCTAAGTGAGTTAGGGTTAGGGTGCAGGTTAGGTAAGTGTG
Organism: Protopterus annectens; assembly: GCF_019279795.1. NCBI lineage: Eukaryota > Metazoa > Chordata > Ceratodontiformes > Protopteridae > Protopterus > Protopterus annectens. The sequence continues at coordinate 806,468,386 of NC_056741.1, read as the reverse complement.
CAATAGTGATAGTCTTTGGGTTAGGGGCGGGTTAAGTGAGTTAGGGTTAGGGCGCGGGTTAGGTGAGTGTGCAATAGTGACGGACCTTAGGGTTTGGCTTAAGGTTGTAGATAGTTGTGTATGTGAGGTTTAGTGTGGGTTTGTAAGGATTTTAGTGTGCTTGTGTTGTGTGTGTGCTTTTTGGACAGGGGATTTGTTTTGTTTGTTGATTGTCGGGATTATGGTGTGTCAAACATGTGAGGTTTCGTGTTTGTGAACTGTCAGTTATGTGGTGTCGGTGATTTTGTTGTCGGTGTTGTGGTGTGTCTGTGTTGTCAGGTAGATCCATATATATATATATATATATATATATATATATATATATATATATATATAATTGGATACCCTTTTAAGAGCCTTATAGTAACTGACTGGTGGCAGTAATAACTACCTTATAGTCTGGGCAAAATTGGTAAGCAGATAATCTGTGCCAGCCTTTCTCCAGTGTGTGTGTGAAAATTAAATCTTAAATAGTCTGTGTGTCACCTACTTGAGGCAGGGACACAAAGCACTGAGTTTACAGAGAGGGTGCTAGAGGACTTGGCTGAGGATGTAACTCTACTGCTGTACCAGTGGGGAGTCTTATTGGAGATCTGGAGGAAGACAGATATAGAGACATCCAGACCCCAGGCTGAGTGTGGTTCCTGTGTGCTCTTAAGGGAAACTGTACTTGATGCAGTGAAATCTGTATCTGCAAACACTGAGTGTATCTATTTGTATTCCAAGTGCATGTCCCTCAAAAGTGTCAGTGGTGGGGATTCACACTCCTTGATTACTGGCCTAGAGTGGGGATGACATATATTGGTGCCCATCATATATTGGTAGCAGTGGTGGGTGTTACACCTTATACTTATTTACTTCCCTTCTTCACTTATTTCCTTACTTCTATCAAATTCTCTTCCCTGACTTTCTCTCTAAATATACCACAGGCCTGGTTTTCCTCACTTCATATTAAAATATGTGTTTGTATTAGACTAAGTTACCTTTAATTTCTCTACAAACTGCCTAACATTTCTCTAATTATTAAATGATTGCCATATAACCTGTATCGATTCTTAACCAATGTTTTCATATTCCATCTAATATATCATAATTATTTAAAATGCAGATGTTTTGTTTTATTTTTGAAAATTGTAAAATTATTGTTCTTAAAATGTTTTGTAATAATTTGGAACTTTTTTCTCTGGGCTTCTGCTGAAAATGGGCTTCTACTCATTCAGACTTTCCCAGTAATCAAGTTTTAACAAATAAACAAATAATGGAGATGTTTAAGATATCACTCAAAATGGATTTTAGACCTGTATTTAAATAAATCTAGCACTATTTTAGTATTAAAACCAAATCAAAATTCTCTCAGCCTATCAAACTATAGAAATGTCTCCTTAATTAATAAGGATACTAAAATCTTACCATCACTCATGGTGAACATATTAAAAAGAGTAAGGTCATCCATCATTTCCCCTTTTCAGTCAGGATTTAAGTGATCACACATTAGCAGTAGAAATCCTTCAAAACAAATCCCACATTAAATAATAACATGTTTGAATTAACACTAGATGCATCCAAGGCCTTTAATAGAAGACATTTTCCATTTCCAATAAAGGTTTTGATTAAATTTGGCTTTGCAAAATCCTTTCTAAAATTTTTTGCTCTCTTTATGAAGTGCCCTTGACTCATATAGTCATAATTAAAAAGCCTTTCTAAACCAGTTATAATTAAATAAGGTCTATGACAGGTGTTAGAGTGTATTTAACAGTGAATAAAGGGTTGAAAGTAATTCTGTTACAAATATGCAAAATAAATAAGGTATAAAATAAAGCTTGCTTAAATGTAGAAATAGAGTTTAGCAAAATGTAGAAATAGAGTTTAGCATCCATACTAAATGACTGTGGCTTGAAAAATAAAGAATTTGCTTAATGAACATGTTTTCCTACAAAATCAGCAAGAATGTATGCATTTTGCACTGTTAGCAAAAACGCTGACCTCTTACAGACTTAGCAAAAATGTAAAAAAACAGGATGTATGCATTTCACATTGTCAGTAAGAAAGCTAACCTGCTTCCTTAAAAAATGGACAACAGGAAAACAATCAGTACGTGTTTCTATCATATGACACTGTTAAGCAAAAAAGTTTGAATGGACATGCCTTTATCAAGTCAGGAGTTGTACACGTTTTCCACAAAGTTGTTTCCTTAAAAAAAACAATATCAGTATTGTTTCTCTACAGGATGAAAACATATTTTCTGCAAACACCAGCAAACAGATGTTTTCATACAAAGATCAAAATAGAATACCAAGGAGAAAAACAGGATGCAAAAACACTATAAAGAGACTATAGCAGATAACATTGTTAGAGGTATTTGAGTAGGAATACTTTTGTTCTGAGGTATTTGTGTATGTTACACCTCTCACGTCATTTAGCTGCAACAGTAGTCCGTGTGGTTTATTATAAAAAGTTATTTATTGGTTACTGCTCTTAAAATGACAGAGTTTGGTGCTACATCAGTGTATATTCTGCAAGTTTTTGTGGGCAGCAGACTGTGAATGCAATTATAACTAGACTTTGATTTCAGCAGAATCCAGCCAGCAAGTCCTTAGTGTCTTAAGAAGACTTCGGTTCCAGCACAGTAAGCAGCACCTTGACAATTAATTTTTCAACAAGGTTGTCCACTTTTGCTCTACCTTATAAATTATACATCAGATCCATATTCCCACTACTTTTGCATAAATCTTACTGCAACATCCCCATGATAGCCAACACTAAAATTCTTACCATGGTATTAGTTGATAATATCAATGATTCCTTATCATTACCAGCACAGATATTACTAAAATTGTAAATTCTATCAGATCTTTCTCAACATTCTCAAAGAATAAATTAAACTTACTAAAAACTACCATCTTTCCTCTAAGTAAAGGTCAAAACTTTATTGATATTTCCATATTAGACATAAAATTATTTCATCACAAAAGTACCTATGACCAACCTATAGTTAATATTGTAATCAGAAATCAAATTCATGAATTATAAAATGTTGGGTGACCATTCAAAGAGATCTGTCTAGATGGACAAAACTAAACCTTTCTTATGATATCAAAAGTAGCCATTATTAAAATGAATATATTCCCCAGACCCTACTTTTTATTATTCAATAATATTATTTCCACATTTTCAAGCTGTATTTAGTATCCTAAATTAGTCCAACTTAGCTAAGTGAAACTCACTATTTCAAAAAGTCATGACAGTGTATTTAATATTTCTTTTAATGTTTTATCATTCCTCAAATTAATGCACTTATTAGACCTCACTGACACTCTTTTTAATTCACCACCTCTGTCATAACCAACATTTAAATTAAATAATAAAATGTTGGACTTACGCAAATTCCTCATTTTTAACAATAGAACAATGTATGATCTATTAACATTAAAAATGGATTTTTATAACAATGCAGAACCAAGCTAGCACCATCCAAAAGCTGCATATTGGGTTGACAAATAAATGTTTTCTAAACAAATATAATATTAGTACTGCTATTATTAAAAAGTTGAATGTCTGACCAATTTACTCAATATATTACAAGGTGTGACATCTGCACCTAGAGCTTATAAGTTCTTATAATGAAATTGACTTATTAATGTTATACAATATATTTTATATTTTTCGGATATTAATATTAACAATGTTTTATATATTTTTTTAAATACAATGCTGGTTAAAAAATGATTGTCTTTGAACCAGTGTTTGTAAACCACATGACTGTCATGCAAAAGCATTTAGTACTGTTCAGAATCTAAACTGTGGATATACTGCTTACTATGACTGTCAACAGTACTTCTGGTAACTCACTTCAATAATACTTTTAATGTTGCTTTCATTTATATATATATATATATATATATATATATATATATATATATATATATATATATATATTGCCTTTTAATATATTTATCCAGTAAATACAGTTATTTTTGTGCTTAGACAAGCATTTCTATGGCCCCAGCAGACTCAAAACAAAGTCATGTGTCAGCATCAAATTCATCAGTAGTGTGGAATGGATTTAATCACATGTTCATCTCTGGTCAAAAGTCTGTACTTTTGTTCTTCTTGGGCTGTGAAACTGTTTAGTCATTTCCTTGTTAGAAAAATCTTAGATATCTCTACTTCTTTGAGCACTGATTTGATCAAACAACCATCTTTGGTCATGTATCTGGATTTCACTGACCCCCATCAAGGGATGGGTGCAAGGTAATCTTCGGATTCAAAACTGTATTGTCTATCACCTGTCACTAGGTTATCTGGTTGTTGATCAGTTTTTAAATGTCTTCTCCAGATAGCAAGTCCTATATCAACAGAATACATTAGAGGTTCAGTTCTGAAAATGGTTTGGCCCAGATCATATTTGTCACTGCAGTGGTTTCTGATCAACACATACTATTCTACAGTAAAGCCTTTCAGTGACCTCTGTATTTTATGTTAAAACTGTGTGTTTGTCACTTGCCTATGCATATGTAAGTTCACTGATTTGTCACAGCAATGTATGGACACTCTCAGAATGCAAGTAGGCAATGTGTGGGTAGTCTGAGAGATAGTGGTGATCATTCTGTTATAGAGGATTGGCTTCTGCTGTTTCTAGAAATATAGCATTATTGACTAGAGACAAAAGCTGTTTGAAAGTTGTTTTTATTGGTTTGCTGAAAATCTTAGTTCTGTTATACTGCTTTAATCTATACAAACCTGCATTCAATATCAGATGTAAGTACTTCAGTTATAGTTTTTACTCCTATCAAGCCTAGTCATATCAAAACCCAATAGCAGGCTGAGTTAAAAACACAACATCTTTATTTAAGACCAAGCTAAGTTACTGTAAGCCATTTCTACCTTTGTAGAGCACCTATAATAGTTAACTATTATACTACAAACATTTTTGTTACTCTTTAATATTGAATTTCTCTACTTGTAAACATTTGTCAAGGATAAGAAACATTTAATAGCAAACCAAATACCATACAAATAAGTCTTGCATCCCTAATTTCCTATACTGTTGCACCAAAATGGAAAGTCTTCCTGATTATCTTCCTCATTTGCTAGCTTCATACCACTTGGTATATTAAAGCTATGTACCAACTGTCTGATGCTCATTGAAAATGAACTACTACTTACTCATCACAAACTACCTGCAAGAGATGCAAATATTTAACTAAAATGGGAGTATCACTGTCACAAAAAACACAGTCATTCAGCACCACGCATCTCCAAGACATATCACACAAACATGGAATATTACAATATGCTGAGGCTATAAAAATCATTGCCTAAGCCACCAAGATCTAACTAGACTAGGTCTCAGCAGAAATTAAAAAAACATAATACATACTGCTACATCCATAACCAAGAGTCACCAGGAAAAAAAATCACACCAAACTAATTACTCTTAAACCCTCTACTATTAAAAAGTACTGGTGATTGGGGTCTCCATTATAAGACATGCAGACTCTACTCACACAATGCTGGACAAAAATAAGATGATAGTGAGTTGTCTTTTAGGTGCCAAGATCTCTGATGTCTCAAGGGCACAAGAGACCCACAAGATGACCGAGAATGGATTTGACATGGTGGTTGTCCATGTGGGTATAAATGCTTGGCATGTAAAACCCTAAGGGATAGGCAGATATTTCTGAGCTCACCATGGATGTCACAAATGCAGGAATGATTCTTTTACCGAGCATAATCCTACCTTCACTAGGATGATATCAAGTTACAAGGAAAGGATGATTAATTTCGGTAATGGGCTGAATAGCTGCTGTCACTCGAGGAGGGATCCAGTATCTGTCAGCATGGGAATAACTGCTGCACAACTCTACTTGCCTTGCCAAGGATGGCTTACATCTCTCATTCCAGGGCTTCCACATACTGACTAAAGCCTTTGCTGCCTCCACAGAGACTTTTCAGGCAGAGTCCAGATAACAAATCTACCAACTTAAAATGTATAACAAATAAAGCACCAGACAATGTCAGTGCAATACTATTCAGTTCTAGGACTCAAAATAATAATTACCTTACCTTAAGGTACTCTTGAATTTGAAGTACATTCATGTATGTATTATTACAAAAAACATAGCTTAAAAGTCTAGAAAGCACCCCCTCTATACCATGATTTTGCACCTACTATGCCTTTAGACCTGATGGCATATGAGATGCACTATTCATGGCTTCTTAAAGAATGCATTACCTCAGGGCAGATTCTCAGAGACCCAAAAACCAAACTTACTGAGATTTGACTCACTCTAAATAAAAAAAGAAACTTCCAGATCACAGTATGTTATAGGACTCCCTTGATGACCCCTAAAAGCCATGTCCATTGTTTAAATATATGGATGAACTGCAGATTCACAAAGACTCCATCATGCTGGGAGACTTTAAGTACCTGTCAATACACTTGGAGACCTATACCTTAAATGCAGGCTATACTATAAAATTCCTTGATTTCATAAACATGAGTTCCCTGGATCCAATAGTCAAACAGCTCACAAGAGGACAAAATGTTCCTGACCCACTCCTTAGAAATATAGCATCTATATACACTATCCCACTGATATACCCCTCTCCTGTTAAGTCTGACCACATATTGATTTATTTTGAAATCCCTAGACCAATAGAAGCAAATATGACAGCGCTCAAAGACTTTAAATGTACAAAGCTCATACTATTCTATGATGAAGTCTTAACATTCAGGTATCACTGTTACCTCAAATATGTTTTGCACAGATAATACTTATGCAAATAAATTCTATGCTTACCTAGAAAACTGAATAAATCTGTCAGTAAATAAACAAAACAAAACTAAACAAGAAGGGAATGGTATGAGCAAACCGTATACATAAATAAACATTACTATAAAAGGAAAACAGCTTATTAGAATATATAGCAAAAATAAACACCATCAAATCAAGTTTAACATCAAACATCAAAAGTTTATCCAACCATCAGAAAAATCAAGACTTCCAATAAACATAGACTGGCATCAAAAGCTAAGAATAATTACAAATTGTTCTTTACTTATATTAGAATAGTAGAAAATAACACCGAACATTGCTCTGAACTTACTCATAGTGGCAATACCTACTATAATCCAGTCAAAATCATAAACATATTAGTAATGTTAATAAACAAATTCAGTACATCAGTACAAATGTTACCCCAGCAGAGCCACAACTTGACTGGGATTCTGTGGGTTTAGTGTGAGTCAGCCTCTGGATTACTCTTCTGTCCCATGAGCCAGTCCTAGGGTTTTCTGTGTTGAGGTTTATCCTCCCAGAGTTTTCATAGCCTGAATGGAGTTGTTGTGACCCTTTGGAACATGTCCTCTAATTCAGAGCACAGAGAGCCTCTGTCCGAATCAGGCATTGATCACCTCTAATTCTGAATATCTTTCACAGTAGACAGGGAGTTTTTTCTCATTGGCAGCGAGGTTTGGATTTTTACATGAGGTATCCTTCCATTAGAAGAGTATTTATTTCAGCCCTGTTGAGGCCCTAGGTGTCACCTGAACTCTTGGTGTATGACTGTTGAATGGCCTGATATGGAGCATGTCGGGCCTGACAGTGGAATGCATCCCTCTCTGATCTAGATGTGAATCCCTGTGTGTCAAGGTGAAGGTACCTCAAGGTCTTCCTAAATGATTTGGATGGGTGAGTGTTTGATGAGAGGGGCCTGTCAACCAAAGTCCCAGAGACCTTTGACCCATCTCTCATCTGGATGTTGTGGTTATGTCCAAAACATCCAGGTGCTGCTGTTTTACTCCAAAGTTTGGACTATACATTTTTTTGATGGGGTTATTATTACCTATCTCTTTCACCAAGGCCTTCTTGATATGAAGCCTCTCTGAAGGGTGTTTGTAATTAATTTAGCCATTCTATTTTTATGCCCAGTTTGCAGTCATCCAGTTCAGAGGTCATTATGGCCTTGGGTCAACTGCCTGTACCTCGGAAAAATAACTGGGAACAAGAGGTGTCCGCCTGTAGGCCCATGTAGGAAACCGCCAGCTTATTAACACATGTCAGCCATAGCTCTCTGACTCTTGGCCTGTGACCTTGAGCCAGTTTCTGAGTTTGCTTGTGGCAGGTGTTTTACATTTCAAGGTTTTAAGAGCCAGAGTGCTTCTAGCGCTCCCACCAAGGTGTCAGCTTTGTTTCAAAGGTCTTTGCAAAGTCTGCCGTAGGTGTCGCGAGAACCCTCTTAAATTCCCTCAAGGAGTTAATAATGCGTTCAAAAGTGACATCTCAATTGTGTTAAAACTTGCCTTCCAAGGTTCTGTGTCTTGAGCCTGCCAGGGTCCATCAGTCCCCAATATGCTGTTTTCTAATGTGCTAATCATAGCAGTCATAGCTTTGCTTATGGCGCTCATTAATTCTTATGGGTCAAATTTCCAGGAAGGATCGTGAAGCCTGTGCGAAGTTGCATAACACCACACTGTTGAGCTACAATGACCATTGGGACCTATCATGTAGTAAGTTTTTCATTGACACGTAAGCGGTAGTAACCTCTGACCACTGCCAATGTACCCAGGCTACACATGGCTTACACCATCGGATCTAATCTCACCTGGGGGAGGACTATGTTAGGAGGCTCACCTCTGCCAGGATGGGATGCTGATTTTTTTGGGGAAGGGATTTCTGAATTGGGCGGTTGAGTCTCTGGGAGGATGTTGGTGTTGTCACCTAGGTTTCAGACATTTTCTGTATTTTCAGACTAACTGGAGAATTGCATTGGGGTTTTCCTACAGAATTTTGCTATTTTCCTGTTTCAGAAGTTTGTGTGATTGTCATTTGTGCTTTTGTGATTCTATCAGTTGTTCTTCCCTGGTTTTTTTTTTGTTAATCGTAGGGTTTGTTAGTACTCCTGTGTTTTTTTTTGTTTTTTTCTCAATTCCTCCCTTGGATAGTAGGCCTTTTGTAATGTTTGTTTTTGTGTTTATGGCTGGGGCCATGCCTTCTTGGATTTTTTTTGGGTTAGGTGGGTCTTGCTGATATCATTATGAGCAAAGTTGCCATTCTGAAGGTGCCATAAGAAGGATGAAGGAAGGATTTGTGTGTAGTGGTTGTGGTTGTTGGGATTTGATCATCCATGTTTTCCTTGGTTTGAACTTTGCCAGGGGTTTGCTTTTTGAGAGAAGTTCTTGTTTAAAGGTGGTCCAGGGGCTGTGGAAATATTACCATTGGAGTCTTGGAGATTTTTTTATGGTCAGATCTGATGTCGAGGTGTGGGTGCATTGTCGGTGTGGGCGGGATGTCCCAGCAGTTAGTATATTGTCTCCTAGTATTTTGGGAAATGTGACTTGTGATTCAGTCTATGTTTTTATTTATTTGATGTCTGAAGATCAGGGGTAGAGGGGTTGGGTGTTGGGGTTGGAATTCTGTTGAGTTGTATGTTTTGTCTTGAGTGAATCAATTGTTGGAGCCTGTAGGGTGTTGGTTACTTTTGTTCCCAGTTGTATGTTTGGGCAGTGGAAAAGTCCTTCCTTTATGGTATGTGGGAGTGGTCTGGGCAATACTCTTCTTTGTAGGCCTACCTGGGGGTGGGCCTGGATAGTTGAATATGCTTAATACGTTCCCACTAAACCTGTTTGGGCTCCCTGTTTGAGGTTGCATGATAAACTGATAGGAGTTTGTGCTTTGCACAAGTTTTTTGGTGTGGGGGGTTAATGATGATGATTTGGGGGTGCTCTCAGTCTCCTTGAACCAGGTTTTTCAGCGCCTTTGAAGGCCGATCTTCTGATAGTCTCTGAGGGTGTGAAGTGATCTTTTCTTGAGATTTCAGACATCGGCATCTCATTAATGTTACCCTCCTTTTTGAGGTTGTTTTTCTAGGGGGGTAGGAATTTTGAGTTACGGGCTTAGGCAAGGCACCTTAACCTTAATTTTTCTAGGCCTAGGGGTCCGGGAAGCCCATTACATGTCAGGAAAGGCAGCAGGTGGCAGAGCAGGGCTTGTCAAACATGTCATCCCAAGCAAGTGCAGACCATCGGATGCAGGGAATGGCTTACTGTCAGCCAAGCCAATTGTACTAGACGATCATCAGTTGTCTAGATAATATGTTTCTTTAAGAGAATTGCATGCTGCTCCTCATCAGGGTCATACCTGCCTGGGCTTCACATAAATCTCAGCTCCTCATGTGGTCAGGGTCATAGTGTCCTGGGACATATGTACAGAGAGCTTCACACGGCATGTTTTCAGCATGTAGTCATGAGAGGCACTTGCTTGTGAAGGGTTTGAGTGCTTATGTTATGTGGCGGATTCTGGCTTCTGCTCTGAGCTTACTGTGACCTTTCTAATTGTTCATTCTACTGGTACTGAGGATGTCCAGTGTGTCTGACTATGGAGTCACCTATTACAAGTGTGTCCTGACTGTTTGTCATGTGTAAGGGCTGTGACTGTTTGTTGTGACTGGCTTGTCTACTTGTTGTTGGGCCTTGACTGTGTTGAGGTGGTAGTTTGCTTGGGTGTGTCTGCTTTGATAGGTTGTGTGTTGTTTCTTTTTTTTTTTTGTCATGTTTGTATGTTTTTGTGTGTTGTTATGTGTTGTTTTTTGTGTTGCTGTAGTGATAGAATTATTGTGTTTATATGTTTGTGGTGGTTCTGTTGCATCTCTATCTGACTGAGATGTTGCCATATTGTTGGTTGACTTCTCCTCTGTTTGTATTTGTTGTTATATCATATAGTTTGTCTGTTTACATAAGGGAATTGTAACATTACCTCAAGATTCCCAGGTTAACCAGCTGAACAGGAGAGGACGCCAACAACTGACCCTTCACATGCTAGAAATAGTGAAAAGAGACCCTTGAGCTGACTAAGTAAAAAAAAAAAATTGCTGTGTGTAACTCAGGAAAGAAAATAGTGAAAAGTACTTTAGTGAATTTTTAGAGTTGCTTTACTTTAAGAAATGTTTTTTCATTAAATAATACTTAATGAATTACTTAAGGGATGCTGCTAAGATAAGATAAAGTATATAGGCTTTAAATATAAATAAGTATAACAGTAGTTCTAAAGAATAAAAAGTTAGACTTTGGAAGACCCAGAACTTTAACCTTGTTTAGCAAGCTGTTAACTGAAAAGTTGTTGGCTACCACCGCCGCATGACCACATTTTAGAGCTGCACTGTCATGCAAAACTAAAAAGAAAGCTTGAAAAAGAATTTAAAAATGGCAACACAAACAGCTTCTACAGCTGTCACAAAAACAAGCAACTACAGCACTTCCCTCGGGGCACACTCACTGGTGAGGAAAACTTCCTTCTATCCAAAGTCCCTTCTATGGTGACAAAATTTAGGACTACAGCCCAGAATACAGCAATGCCAGTATACTGGTCTAAACTAATATCGAAGGTGGGAAAAACAAGGATTATTTTTTTTTTGTTTTTTTTTGAAATAAACAGAAATGCAACACAGACACAAAAATTAGTTACAGGGGCTAGCCACTTTGGCGGAAGCAGCCACAGTTACAGAGAAAAAACAACTTAAAACTTTTTCGACAATTCATAAAATGTAACTTATATAAAAGTTTTAAATTAAAACTCTAAATGTAAAAAAAAAAAAAAAAAACAGTTCTAAAAAATCTAGTTTAAAAAGAGGCTATTTCCAGTGAAAAAAAAAAAAAAAAGAAAAATCCAGAAAAGGTTAAATTTGAAGGTTCCTTGCTTTTTGAGTGCTAGGACCTATACACCCCACGTCCCACGTGGAGCTTGTAAGAGGAATGAAAAAAAAAATATTGAGGGAGTTTTAAGCCATGAACTACAGAAAGAGGAATGGTCCAAAACAACCAATTACTACAGCTTCTTTGCTGCTGAGGTCACTTTCTCCAAGGACAGGGCAAGGCTCCGCTCCTCCCCACTCCCACTGGTCCTCAAAGAAACTTCCTTCTATCCAAGTAAGGTAATGGACCTTAAGAAATACACCACCAGAATACCACAAATGCCTGTATAATAATGCTAAACTAGTCGAGAAAGGCGGAAAACAAGGTTTTTTTTTTTTTTTTTTTAGAAGAAAAAGAAAAAGACAAAGCAGAAATAGTTTACAATTGATTACTACACTTAGTGACAGCCTCCACAATTAAATAAAAGTTAAAACAAACAAAAACTTTTTTAAATTATTCGACTTAATGTAACTTTAATAATTGCAGATTTAAAAATAAAAAGTATAATCAAAAAAGAAGCAAAAACAAATACAAGTTAGTTTAAAGTAAGCAACGAAGAATAAAAAAAAAAAAAAGCAAATATACTTAATTCCAGAAGCTTTTCGCTTTTTTTCTTCCCTTGGACCACTCTGTAAACCCACCCGGCTGTGTGCGTGGGCTGATATAAGCCCATATACTGAGCAGTATAGCCAGTGGCTCATCTACCACCTGTTGTCAGTCCCCGAAGTACTGCTCCACCCCCTTAGCTTTTCAAGTGACCAGCAAAAAAAAAAACGTTATGTAGGGAGCTGATTGGTCTATCACCTTCCTCACTTCTTTGAGTGAAGAGTAAAAAACAAGGACTTTGGCTTACTGTAGGAAGCCAGCTGGGCCATCATCTTCTTTGTAGCCCATTCACTATTCACCCCCCCAGCATTTTGAGTGAAGAGCAAAATAAAAAAAAAGAAAAAAATGAAAAAAATTAAAAACTGTTAACAAGTCTTTCTCTACTGGCATTTCAGTACATAGTAAAAACATGCTGCAGGTGCAGGAACTCTCTATCATATCCCCTAACACTTTGCTCTTGGGGGGAGGTTGCCTAGATCATCCCACTCTTGCTGAGCTTCTGCACCCCAAAGACACTTATACGCCACCCCATATACCTAAGCATCCCAAATCCCTATCATCAAAGAATACCTATTAAAAGCTCCCTCCAAAACAAAAAAATGCATTATGTATGGGACCTGGTAACATACCCATGCTGCCTGCTGAACACTAAATATGCGCTGGTGGACCTGGTCCTACAACTATAAAACCAGCAGTTGTGATGCCACTCCACAAGTGTGGCCCCACCATGGACCGTGTGGATTACAGACCCATTAAACTGCCACACCTGTAAGGCCATGGAATCATCCATAGTAAATCAGATAAACAATGATACAAAAAATCTTATAAGAATTGACCACCAGCAGTATGGTTTTGTTAAGGTTTGATCCTGCCTAATGAATCAAGTACACAGATAGATAATTGCCTGAACTTTGACCAGCATGTGCCCGCAGTGATGAGAAAATCATTTTATGCGGCACAACTTAAGGTATGGCATCCAGATCCAAGGAAATTACAGCTCCACTGTACTCTGCCCTCATTAGACCAATATTCGAGTACAGTGCTCCAGACTTTATTATCCAAGAATGTGTCTACTACATATGTACTCCATGAAAGAGAGAATAGTTCTTCTTTAGTTTCGGAAACTATAAGCAAATCATCCTCAGAGGAAGAGAAAAAATTAAGTGCTGCAAAACTTGATTGAGAATATTTTCCACCAGCATTTTTACTAGGTGAGACAGAAGGGTGATGGATCAGCTTTTAATATTTCTGGGCAATGGACTCCATTTTTGTAGGAGCAGTAATTGCTTTCCTCCAGAGTAAGAGTGCATTTGCCTCCTCCTTGATACAGACATTGATAATTACAATGATGGGTTTTACTTTGTTAGTCTGGAGACAAGCCATCTGCTACCAATGATCCTGGACCAGTTTTAAAAGTACAATCCTTGCATATTTTGTGTCTACAGGCATTTCTAAATGCCAGTACAAAAATGAAGAACACCAGTAGTGCTTTTATGGTCAAGAATGAAGCACTCAGGGTTTCACGCGTGGTTTAAAAGAGAAGCAGATTTATTTTATTTATGTTTTTATTGTTCCTTACATTAGAACGCTGCAAGAAATTGTATTTGGCCTGCTCAACAACAATAGATCTTTTTTTTTTATTTTGCTGCTCAGTGTAGGGTTGAGGGATGGCAGATCAAGGAACAATGTTCAGTGCTTGATGAAGCAGCTACAGCTGTAAGTATGGTTAAAAAGGTGACTGTTTTACACCTGTGAATGTTTTACCTTATTAGGTGTAAGGTTATTTGAATTCTGGGAGTAAGTGAAGTGGTAGTGTTTCTAGAATTTGTCTTGTGACCAGCAGGCAAAGATGGGAAAACAGTCACTAAGCAAGCAATAATGCCCAACAGGCTGGGCATTATCAGGAAATTAAAACCCACCCAGGAGTGGCATCAGGCCTCACCACCCTTAAAAGGCATTATTTCCCTGATAACCCCCATCCTGGAGGGCATTATTACATTATTGTACTTAGAGAACGTTTTGTATTTGTTTGTTTTTTATTGTGCTTTTTATGACTTTATTTTTTTTTCACGTAAAATAGTTCCTCCGCCTAATGTTTCAAAATTGTTGCAGCATATGTAATTGCTGTTGGAGGACATATTGTACATCCAATATATAAAGTATGTAAGTATTTTATCAATGCGCACATACACACACACACACACACACACACACACACACACACACACACACACACACACACTGTCACATACCTGTTATGTTTTACTTTATTTACTTTTTTATTCTTTATTATCACTAAACAGCATAACAGTGTTTAGCGAGAGTAAAAAAAATAGTTTTATTTTTTTGCTGGAGCTTCATGACAGCTTACTACACTGCTATGAAGTGGTGGATTTTTTTTTGTTTTACGAGGCTTTATCTGTACATTAATCCCATTTTTGGGAATGTTCTTACTCCAACAATATGATGATGTAGATTACACCAATTTTCTAAAATTATTTAATATGACTCCTCTACTGGAGTTATTAGGAGAGGGTTAGAGAATATAGTCAAGGGCATTTTCACATTTGATTGCTTTGACTACTCTTGTTGTGACTAAGCTGACCTAAGCAAATCCAAATAGTTCATAGGGTCATAGGTTAATAATACGCTATTGATCCATTGAACTATCTGTAGCCTAGCCACAGATCATAAATCATGAGTTCCCACCAACATGAATAATTAATACCTTTTAATGAGGGCTTTAAGGGGCCAGAGCTGGGTTGTATTTACAATTGCTCATCCATCCATTCATCTAAGCTAAAGAGGGTCAGGAAGCTACTTTGCTTTACATTACTATTAAATAAAAAGAGTGAGTCTCTAGCAGAAATATCTATCCTGCCAGCAGGTGCTATTTATGTTTCTGTGGAAGCTTAATATCTTTTAAGCGAGTGTCATAGGTGTTGTTTGTTTTGTGGCTATAAAAATTGTCACATAGGACTGCGTACTTTGAGGATCTAAAGGATAAACAAAGGTCCCCACTCAAGAGTCATAAAGAAAGAAAGAAAGAAATAGTTTTAAGGCCATCAGTTATGCTTATGTAGACATGCTGCTGAATGTCTTAGTGAAGAAATACAGTAGTCTCTCAAGATGAGTCACGTGCTTAGACAAATACATACCAACAAGGGCTGTATGCTCTATAATGGACATGACAAAGGAGGAGTAGAAAGTTATGATAACTTCCTTAGATCTCAACATACCTATCAAATGCACAGATTTTCGCAGAATGTCCAGATTTTGGCTCATATTTTTGGCCTCTGCCTCTTTTTTTCCTGGCAAATCACTGGGATGATCTCAGGATTGTAGTCACTAAATAATAACATACATTTGAGTTTCAGACTTCAAATCCTTCAGAAAATGTATATTAAAACAAATCCTGTTACTCTAGCAACTTTCTAAGTTTATAAGAGCAATATTTAAAATATGTCCCTATTTGTACCCCCATTTTGTCAAGCTTTGTCCAGATTTTTTTGCATTAAGTGGTTGAGAGGTATGGATCTCAGCTATATATCCCTAGTTATCAGTGTGCCTAGCAAAAAAGTTTTTCTGAAAAACAGTTGATACATGGTGATTAAATGATAGCTCACTATCAATGAAAATGCCCAGGTGCCTAATGACTTAGTAAATTTTCAAAGGGTATTGCCTATGTGGTAGGTGTTTGGGTGGCCAGATTTGCAAAAGGGCACAGTGTTGCATTTCTTGGCAATTATTTTAAGGCCATGGTCCAGACGCCTTTTGTCTGTGCATGTTAGGTTCTCCTGTAGAATATGGAAGTCATATGGGGAGTTTATTACAGTGCTGAGTTTGCAGTCATCAGCAAACTTTGTCAGCCATAGACCCTTAATATCGGCCTTGACATCAGAGAAATAATTACAAAAAATTAGCGGTCTTGGGACTGATCCCTGGGGGCCATCATTGGAAACTATTCTTTTCAATAAGTTTGTTGCCTCAAACGCCTCCAACTAACAGATTGGGTTCTGTCAGTAAGCCAGTTTGCTATCTAATGGGTAACATGGGGGTTGCCATTTACTTTGATTAGCTCATCAGTAATACCAGAATGTGGGATAGTATCAAAGGCCTTTGAAAGATCCACGTAGACAATCTGAACAGATGTGATTCTATATAGTGCTTAGTCACTTGTTCAAAGAAGACCACCAGGTTCAGGAGGCAGAATCTGCATTTACAAAACCAAACTGGCTTGGATCCAAGGGTTGTAGACTGCCTGTGTCCTTGTTAGTAAGTTCCATAATGATGCACTCCATTGCTTTACAGACAAAGATGGCAAGACTTTTAGGTCTACAGCTGCCAGGGTCAGTAGTCACACCCCCCATCCCCACCCGCCTTTGTGGAGTAGGATGACTACAACAGTTCTCCACACCTTTGGCATGAATCTGGTAGAGAGGCTGAGATTGAATAGGTTTAGTAGCAAGTTTATGAGAAAGTATTTGGTGCTGACAAGAAGACAGGCCAGCACATTATCGGGACACATGGAGCTAGTGTCTTTGACCTTGGACAGACAGCATTCAGGACTTGCTCAGAGGTGATCAAATGGGCTAGCGTGGGCATGGTAATATATTGTGTAGCATTAGGGGGAGACAGTGGGGTAAAATTTAAGACATATTTCTCAGCTTATATGTTAGGTAAGTCCTCTATGGGGATGAGTATGTGTTGTTTTTGTGAATTAGCTGTGTGTAATGCTAGGAATTACTTCTAAAGTTTCTGACTTAACCAATGAAGGATTTGTGGTTCTCCTTAACAGAGGCAGCAATTTTTAATTCAGACTTGCTCTCTGAGGATTTGATTTTGCTTCTGAGTTCCTTGTTGATTTTTTTACTTCTCTAGATAATGTGGCATTAAGTTTGCTTTTAGGGGCTTTAAGTTTCTTCCTCTTATTGTATAGTTTCTTTATACTAGGGTTTCATTACTGGGGTGTATTCATGAATTTGGCTTTGAATTTGTGTCTTGTGGGGACCAATACCTCAATGCTTACTTTGAGATAGGCATATCATTTATGTGTCTGCATGTAAGATGGGGTCGTCAAGGTGAGGAGGGTGCTTAAATTTCATCAGGTCATTAGTTGGCTAGAGTAGGACTACTTTACAGTAATCTCTAAAGACAGATGGGTTTGCAGTAAATCAGATTTTACCCTCACAGTGAATGTTATTGAACACTGGCTAGATTTGACCAGTGAAGTGGAAGCTTTAGGTCTGGAGCAAAGAAAGTTATATTGGTGAAAACCAGGTCCAATATTTTTGAATCTCTAGTTGGGACTTGAACTAGTTGGCATTAATGAAGCCCAGAAATCTTTGTGCAGACTTATTTAGGTTTCCAGTAAGTGAAAGTATAGCTGAAGTCTCCCAAGATAATAGGGAGGGACATCAGCTTGTTTAGACATGCCTCGTGGGCTGCAAGTGGCATTGAAAGGATAGTTTTGGGGTATGATGTGGTGTGGAGTTTTATTTACTGTGGGAAAGATATGGAAGAGTTCAAGGTCATTGTTCTGCCTTATGAGCCTGGTGAAAAAATGGCCTCTTAGGAATACAGACCTACACACACACACACACACACACACACACACACACACACACACACACACACACACACACACACACACAAATAAAGCCTTCATTTTTGGTTGAATCTGAAAGAGTAATAGACATTGAAACCCTGCACTTCTGGGCTGCTATCACTATTCTGAAACCATGTTTCAGTAACTATACAGATACCTATATTTCCAAGAATTAGGAAAGGGTGCAAGAAGTAAAACGTCTTGTTTAGGATTCTAGCATTGATCAGTGCTACCTTTATACAGTGTTCATTTTGTTTGACTATGTACATAATTTAAGGAACTGACCTTACCTAAAAAGGCACTATAGTGAAGGCAAAGTACTGGACAATATAGGGATGCCATGAGGAGAAATGTGCATGCCATCCCTAGCAGTGCAGATAAGGTTGTCAATCATGTCCTTTCAGGCAGGTCTATATTGGAATGACACCAAAAGTAAAGCCAATAATTAAAGCCAGCTCCTTTTGATTGTATTGTGGCATCATTCTTGTTGATGGTAGGATACTGCTCAAGGGTAGTTTCACAACAATTTCAGGTGCATATTTTGAGAATTCCTTCATGCCTCTTCATATGATCCAAGGAAGGGTGTCTCAAGTCTTTCACTCCCACAGGTGCAATGACCATATCATATAAGTTCCTAGGGTGAAAAGCTTTGAGAGTCCAGGTGACATTTTGGATCCTGGTACCTGACAGAAAACTAACCTTCACTCTGTCTTTGCTCAGCACAGTGAATGGTGCAACTGTGTATCTAACTATGGAGTCACCTATGAAGATGTTACCAGATGTACTGGCTCAGCCTTGCTGCCATAAAGATTTAGCTTGCCAGCTGAGAAACCCATTTCTGTGGTCAGGTTTTCAGTAGTATCTATGTTGTTTGCCTGTCAGTGTGACACACAGTGCCCACTACATCAAACTTTCATCTACAAGGCCTTTTTGATATGAGCAGAGATTTGTTTTAGTACGTCAGCATAAGAAGGCTTATTTATTGTTTTATGATATGGTACGTATAACTGTATAAGGTGGGCATGCTGAGTACAGTCGATTTTAGAAGACAGGCTGACTTTCAATGTTATGAGATACTTACACATATCATATAGTGAGTCATAGCTGACAATGAACATTAGACAGTTCTTACATTGGATCAGGGTGTCAAGTGATCTCAGACTGGCAACAGATAGTGTGAGAAGCTCTGTCTTCATAATATACAGTACTAAATTATACTAATAAAGTGCAATTTCAGGAAGAGAGTCTATACTTCAGAACACAAGGAAGAACAATGAGTCCGAGGACAAGAATTAAAAGTCTATAAGTTCTGTTGTGGGAACTGAATAATACAAAAGCATGGAGAAAAGTGAAGTAGCAGCTTTTGCATACTTGAAATGGTGACTACCGATTTGGTTTGGGTGCTACAAGAGCAGCTTGATCAAGTGATTTGGCTCAGGTGCCATAACAACAACACCATAGTACAGTGATAGGGCAATTTATGGTTTACAGCAATAAGTGGACACAGGCTCATACAAAAGCAAATGAGTATAAAAGACAGTAAGGGCAAGAGCAATAAGTTAGGGTCACTTAAAGCAATGGCTATTCAATTGGCTTGGATGCGACAACCACAGTTTTAGTGTACATTTACAAATTATATGAAGACTAGCTCTAGGCTTGGAGTGGTGAGATGATATAATAAGTGTTATGCCTAAAGTTAGAGAAAACTCAACCCTAAATGAATATAGTTACTATCTACAAGTGTACTTTGTGACTTTTCTCAAGTGTGCACAACTGCGCTTTATGTTTGCAACTATCCACAACAGCACTCAATCACCCACAGAATGACTTTTTTACTGAACCAAACAATGCAAACCCTTGAAACTGTCAAAAATTGTTTTCAACAGTGCACGACCTTACTGTGAACAATGTGGCTTCTCAAGAAGTATACTTACTGTAATTGTGTTCTTCCTACTTTATCACCCTATTTTTGCTATGTGCTCTTAATTTTTGCCGAGTGCTCTTAAACATTCAAGTGCTTTTAGGGAAGTGGAGTGGATTGATCATAAAAAAAAATCCACCTGAATGGGAGCACAGACAAGGCAAGCCCACAGGACACCCTCAAGATCCATCACCAGCCCAGCAAAAATAGCTAAGTCTTGGGGGGGGGGGGTTGGACAGTAGCTGGTAGACCTACCTTATATGTTGGATTCTGGGGCCAGGCTGATAACAATGAGGTCTGAGCACCTAAATAAAAATGATGAAAGCATGGAAAATGCTAATTATTTCAGTTCAGCTACAAATACTCAATCCCAAGCACTCAAACTTTACTGTTTAGAAGCTAATGATTTAAGCAACTTGTAGGTTGGGCAGGCTGCTGCTCATGTACCTTGTACATTTCTATTATTATAATGCAATTAACATTTAAAGATACATTGGCAATCAGTTAAATGAAAAATAAATGAAATCCACCTGAATGGGAGCACAGACAAGACAAGCCCACAGGACACCCTCAGGATCCATGACCAGCCCAGCAAAAATAGATAGGTCTTGGGGGGGGTTAGACAGTAGCTGGTAGACCTACTTTATATGTTGGGTTCTGGGGCCAGGCTGGTAACAATGAGGTCTGAGCATCCAAATAAAAATAATGAAAGCATGGAAAATGCTAATTATTTCAGTTCTACTACAAACACTCAATCCCAAGCACTCAAACTCTATTGTTTAGAAGCTAATGATTCAAGCAACTTGTAGCTTGGGCAGGCTACTGCTCATGCTTATCCAACTCAAATATGAGCTTGGACAACCAGTTGTGGGAAGGGAGATGGAGGGAGGTTTTAGGATTAGAGATTAGGAGGGATGTTTTAGGATGAGGGAATAAGAGGAGAGATTCTAGGGTTAAGGAGAGGGAAGGGGGGTTTATGTTTGGAGGGTTGGACTTTTAGGTTTAGGAGGTGGGAAGGGAACTTTAGGGTTAGGGAATAGGAAGAGAGTTTTAGGCTTAGTGAGGAGGTGGAGTTTTATATTTATGGAAGGGGAAGGGAGTTTTAGGATTTTAGAACCATCAGGGGAATTTAGGTTTAGGGAGGGAGTTGGAGTTTTAGGTTTAGGGACCAGGAGGGTGTTTTTGGATTAGGGAATAGGATGGGAGTTTTAGGGTTTGGGAGTGCAAAGGTAGATTTAAGATTAGAGTTGTGGCTCTGGTAAGCCTGTGGGAGATTAGTAGTTATGAAAAGTCAAGTTAGTGGGCGTCTGACCATTTAGCTATTCAAGTAAGTTGTGACAAGCAATTGTATTGCAAGCATATAGCATTTGAGATCAGGTTCTTTGCTGTATTTGTAAAGTCACTATCTGTCTTTTTTTTTCCACCGACAAACACTTTCAGTAGGAGACAAAAAGTCTACAGCTGCAGGCAATTAATCTGAGCAGTCTAAGCAACATTTACAAAGATTCTTTCCTGCATCTGCAAAGTCAATTATTTGGAAATGAGCTGTCTGCAGGTACAAGGAATTAATTATGACACATGTAAACACTGCGTACCTTGTACATTTCTATTATCATAATGCAATTAACATTTAAAGATACAATGGCAATCAGTTCAATGAAAAATAAATGAAATTTTAAACTGTTGAAAGTGAACAGAATATATTATAAGTAGTTGTCTCCTCAGCAGCCTTAATACTTTAATGCATTTAATATAACCGTATACAGTTTAATTTACTTAAACGTAGCCAATGCTCTTTTTCTTAGGGCTAAAAGTTAATGTTTATTGAAAGCATGTCAACTGTTTTTTTTATATCTGGGAAGAGAATATAGCTAAGAAAAGGGCAATCAGTTTATGTAGGTACAGAGGTTCTAACATGCACTTTAAGCATGGCCAACCTTCATTTTAAAATAGGTAATGCCTGTGGGTACACTCACTGATTTGAGGCAACTGCTCCTATCTGAAGGAGTAAACTTAGTTGTTTGAATGTGTACATAGTTCTGTATGTTTGCTGCAAGTTAAAAGTGGTGAGTTATTCTGTAAACATATTTAATCTGTGATTTAAGTATTTCACTGAAGTAAATAGTTCTGAAAATGTGGTACAGGTTCAAATGGAGATAAGAAACAACTACATTAGAGTTCATCCTTACAAACATTAGTGAGTGTGTGTAACTTAGAAATTAATATATGCATTCAAAACATCTGTAATTTATATTAAGAAATTTATACTCAAAACAGCTGTCATGTATAATAGGTGGCAGTGACAGCCTTCTATCATAATGGCTACTCTGTCTATATCATCATGGAATATAAATTGCTTTACAAGTATAGACAAAAAGCAAAGATTACTGCATTGTATTAAGAAGTGTAGAGTGCATTCCATTGAAGTAAAAAGTCTTGAAAATGTGTCACAGGTTCAAATGGAAATAAGGAGCAACTACATCAGAGTTCAGCCTCACAAACATTGTTGAGTGCCTGTAACTTAACAATGAATATATACATTCAAAACATCTGTAATGTATAATAAGAAATATACATTCAAAACAGCTGTCATATTTAATAGGTCGGAGTGACAGATTTCTATCATAATGGCTACTCTGTTCATATTTTCATGAAATGTAAATCGCTTTAGAAGTATAGACAAAAAGCAAACAGTATTGCTTTGCATTAAGAAGTGTATAGTGCAAACAGCAATGTTACACATTTGGATAGAAATGAGCATATGAATTTGACAAAGAAAAGAATTGAGGGAGGATTTTCAGCAAAATATCGAGGTCAAATGAGAATGAAAGTAATAATATTGATTGCTAAAGTGGTTCCAATAATGATAGAGAAGGGGAAAAAAATCAAGCAAATCAGATATCACTTAGATAAACCTGCTTAATGGTATTGGACCAAAGCATGATATATGCAGTACTCCAGCACTTAGTTTTTGCAATTCTGACATCATCCCCATCACCCTGCCTACTTTGTCCTAACCTATAATCACACAATAATCCAGTCCCTCATTTTTGGTCCTACCCCATATCCTCCAAGTTTCATATCAGCCTCAAGTGTGAGACTGACTCATAGGCCTTGCTGAAGCCTAATTAGACCATGTCATATGATATGCCCCCATCAAGTTCACATGTAGCCCAGTCATAAATGGATCAGGTTTGACTGACAACTCCTTATAGCAAAAACCCATGTTGGTTGCCATTGTTCATCTAGAGGCACTACTAGCTTTCCCCTTAGGGTTTTGTCACTGACTTTCCCTGCCACTTGAGATAACAAGACTGTAGTTCCTCAAATTATTCCTGACATGTTGAACAACGTTGTCACACCTGCTGTCTTCTAATCTTCAGACACTTCTGTTTTGGACAGTGATCTGTTGAAGATCTCCATAATGGGGTCTACCAGCCCACTGGTGAGATTTCTAGGGATAGTTGCAAGTAGCCTAGTTCTTATGCTTTATTTTTCCTTAACAGCAGTCAGTTGCCTTTACACTTCCTCCATTTCTATCAAGTAATCTGGATGTAATTCTCCCAGTTCTGCCCTGTCTTCCTCCTAGCATAACGCTCTCCCCTTGCTTCCTTTGTGAACAGTGGTGGATTAAGTGTACCTTGGGCTCTGGACAGTTACCATGCCATGGAGACACCCATTCTCCATATGCTCATTTTTGGGAGGGGGAGTTATGCATAAATGCATGTTATTTTGGATTCATCTTCATGATTTATGACCATTCTAACTGCTGTCATTATAATTAGCAATCTCCATACCGATCAATTGCAATCACTGGACTGTGTACAACTCAGATGTCTGAATGAGATAAAAAATGACCACAGTAGTAGTAGTATTCCAACCTGCTTTATACAAATGCACACCAGTTCTGCAAAGCCAGATTAATGATGTTTATGATGATCAAAACAGCAGGGTAATCCATTCTTATTTACAGACAGCCCTCATACTCACCAATCCTAGCCCGACTGCTGATAAAAATAATAATTATGAACAAAATAATGAATTTCAGTTTTGTTTCAGGCAAACACATAGATGCCCAAGTATTGCAACTTATTTCACATAATTGTACATACTAGTCATGCAAACCCAGTCTTCAGTAATTTACAAGAAAAACACAAATTGTATGAGGAACAGATCAAAATGAGTCGAAGTCAGACATATTCTGCAAAACCTGGGACAGTTTCAGCTTGGTTTCATAAAATAGCACCCAGATAGTAAATATTCCAGTACTCCAACTTAGTTCATACCAATGTACATTACTCCTTTAGAGTCAGACTATAAGCTAACCAAATAACAAGATGGCAAGTTGTTGTAATCCACTATACCAACCCCCACTTAGTGACTGCAATCCACAACAATGTGTCAGAATAACACAAATTGTATGAGGTATAGTTCAAACATATGAGACAAAGACAGGAACATTCTGCAAAATCAAGAGCAGTTAAAACGGGATAAATATTCCAACCTATTTAATTGTAAAGAACATTAGTCCTGTAAACCAGAATGTAAGCTGTGCAAATGGCAAGTAGGTAATTTGCTTTAATCCACAGCCACCTCCCTCCATTTAGTGACTGCAATTCTCAGTGATTGATTGATTGACCGATCAGTTTATTGATTTATTTATTTTGGTTTGATTACTGGGTAAGTGGACTGGTTAACAAATCCTTTTCAGCTATCACACAGGTACCATGGTGCAAAACACAAATGGAAAATTACACACAGAATATACAGAGTGTACATAGTACAGTAACACAGTACAGACAATATATCTGTATGTTATTTACAACTGTAAATGCAAGTCATATTATTTACAATATGGAATTAGGTACTCAATCAAGCTAAAGTTTGGAAAAGATAAGAGATAGCTTTAAGGTTGTGTGTTTATGTGTACATGTGTGTGGTGAGTGCACTAGTTGTGTTGTGCAGTGGTAGTGGTAGTGTTAACAGAAAGGATTTTCTAAGGTAAGGTGCATGGTTAGTATTAGCACAACCATGCCCCTTACCTTAGAAAAACCCTTTCCATAACAATACCAGCATTCAGAAAAAATTTACTTGAATATTTGGTAGGGTATGGTCCGTGGAACAGAAAAGGAAATTTGTTTCATTTTTCAATCTATAGGTTTTTGGGTAATGGTATTTTCATTGCAATGAATGTTCAGCATGCTATGGTAAATCATTTGTATGTCGGCCATTTAGTATTTTGATCACTCAAAATGTAATCATATATATACTTATATACATATATATATATATATATATATATATATATATATATATATATATATATATATATGGGTTATATGGGTGTCCTTGACTTGATCGAAATGCCAAAACACCGACGCTCAGAAGATCGACAAGACAGATGATCGACAAGGTGAAATACCGACAGCCGAAACACCGACATGGGCAATGTGTGAGCGCGACTCGGTAAGTGTGCGATAGTGAGGGATTTAGCGTTAAGGAGCAGACAGGTAAGTGTGAGATAGTGAGAGATTTAGGGTTAGGGTGCGGGAAAGGTGAGGGTGCGGTAGTGTCGGACTTAGGGTGCGGGTAAGGTAAGTGTGCGATAGTGACGGACTTTAGGTTTAGTGGCGGGTTAAGTGAGTTAGGGTTAGGGTGCAGGTAGGGTAAGTGTGCAGTAGTGTCGGACCTTAGGGTTAGGGTTTGGGTTACGGTTAGTGCATGTATAGTTGTGTGTAATGTGTAGTTTACGTTTTGTGTGTCGGTGTTATGGTGTCTGGTTTGTGAGTTGTCGGTTTTGTGCATTTTCGGTTTTTGGTGTCTGTGTTTTGGGTGTCGGCTTTGTGGCATGTCAGTGTTGTGATAGGGATCCATATATATATATATATATATATATATATATATATATATATATATATATATATATATATATATGTAAAATATATCAACCAACACGCTACAATTTACAAAGAGTTTGGGAAACTTAAAACCAGTGTTTTCAGGAAGGACTGCTATAGAGCTACATATCTAGCAGTAGATAGTATGCATCAGCCAGGTACATTCAGGAACATAGTCAAAGGGCAAGCATTAAGGATATCTCGTTTGTGTTCGGATGATGTTAGATTCCGTACAGAATTAGAACATCTCAAAGGCCACTTTTATAATAGGGGATATGAGAGGCACATATTGGATTCTGTATGTGATGAGGTGTCGGGGCTCAGGAGAAGCAGAGGAAGACTATATTATTCTGTGACTAAGGACAGGTTAAGTGACTTTAATAGATCTAGTTCTCGCACACAAGTGCCATTGGTTCTTCCATATGCTAAGAACTTACATTCAGTCCAAAGAGCCCTACTAGATAATTGGAACATTCTCACTTCAGATGATGATACGCGTAATATCGTGGGCAATTGTCCCCGATACGTATATAACAACCTCAAGAATCTTAAGCAACTTTTATGTTTCCCGAATTTGAGTAGCAATAATCAACCTTGCACCTCATTATTGGAGTATGGCACCAAGAGATGTGGGTCCTGTACCCAATGTCAATATACAGACACATTGAGATATTTTAGGAATCCAAATGATGGCAAACTATGGCAGATTAGATGCAAAGCCGATTGTACCATGAGAAATTTGGTGTATGTGGCATGCTGCCAAGTTTGCTTTGTGTTCTACGTAGGGAAGACTAACAGGTCCCTACGTGAACGAGTGAGAGATCATTTGTATTGCTTTACAAGGTCTGATAGTTTTAGTGCTATAGCCAAGCATATGCTTACACATGACAAACACAATTTCTTATTTCAAGTGTTGCAGGTACAGCCCATAAGGTTTCTAGGTGGGGATATTACGAATTCCACTGAATTATCTGAAACCGAATGGATTGTTAGATTAGCGGCGCATCGTGGGAGGGGGCTCAATGAGCATGTGCCACTAAAACCTGTCCTAAAAGCTAGATGTCTTAGATGAGTGGTCCCATGCCATTATTATTCTGTGGATGCATTTGGATTTTATACTTATTTAGACATTGAAAGTATATAACCATTATGATCTGGTCATTTGATTGAAAAAGGGCATTGAAAAAGGGTATTGAAAAAAAAAATTTTTTTTATACACTTTTAACATTTACTTTTGATATATACATTTTTTGATGTATATACCTATGTTAGAATACATTTCTTGTATATATTTACTGTTGAAGTTGTTTTGAGTCTGTGTAGCATTGTAGCGTATATATTTCGTAAAATATCAGTGTGCTTTTATATTAAGTCATCTTACAGGCTATTATACAATTTAGCTAAATGATAGGAAATGACGTTTTTTAAATGTTCTAACATGACTATATATTTGGATTGCTATGTTTGAATGTATAACGTCTGATGGAAGGCGGGTTGTTGCCTTGAAGTTAAGCGTTTTATTCTGAATAAACGCTGTTTTATTTAAATGCTAGTTTTATTCAGCTCTTTATCACTACTTTGCAAACGCAACTTGGTTTTGAATCATTAATCCATTTTTGTCCACCCTGGGTTGTGTCGTTTTTTATATATATATATATATATATATATATATATATATATATATATAGATAGATATATATATATATATATATATATATATATATATATATATATATATATATATGTACCGCGGTAGTGGTGCTGCGGTAGTGTTGTCGCCTCACAGCAAGATGTTGTCCCATTTGATTCTCAGCTAGAGCGTCTTCTGTGTGGAGGCACGCGTGAATGGGCGTGCCTTCGTTGAAGGTTGTGCGTCAAGGCTGGTAACTCGGCACGTAAAAATCCACTACCAAACATTAGCGGACTGGAGTTCCGATGTGGCGACCCCTAACCGGGATAAGCCGAAAGACACAACAACAACATATATATAAAATACACACACAAACACATAAATTGCATACACATACATGTTTTATATATATATGCATATATATTTACACACCTACACGCATACATACACACATGTGTGTGTGTGTGTGTGTGTGTGTGTGTGTGTGTGTGTGTGTGTGTGTGTGTGTGTGTGTGTGTGTTTATGTATTTGACATACCCCTGACTAATCATTATCATTCATTATTCAAAAAAGTCCTTATTTAACCTTCCATCGGCCTTTTGGTCTTTGATTTTCGCTCTTAGATTTTGTAGATATTCTTCTATTATCTTACTTGAATCCCTTCATATTTAATCAAATTTATTACAGTATTCATAATAATTTTCTCCTTTACTTATATTTATTTTTGTATAATCTTTTAATTCAGAGGGCATAATAACAGGGAAGTGATCACCTTCTTAGTTGTATTATTAAATGATAAGCATTGTCCAATCTCAACTCAAATTATAACAAAGAAAATTACTAATTCAAATCTACTGGCTACTTGATTGTAAATACCATTGTATCCTAGAATACATGAGCTATTAGCGAAACACAAGTTGGGTCTGGACACAATATTTAGAAGTACATAACCATTTTAATTTATCATTTTGTCTTCAGATTTCCTGCTGCATTTTCTCATAAGCATTCACTCAGGGTCACTAATCAAATTTGTTCTGGTGTTAAAGTCTCCATATAGTAGAAGCTTATCATTTCATTCATAAACAATCAAAATCTGTTCTTCCAACTTATCCCACTCTATTTTATCCTTGTAGGAAGTATTTCTTTTGGATGGCATATTGATGTTAAGAAGTGGCCAAAAGAAATCTTTCTATTTTAAATTCCTTACCTTGATCACCTGTATGAGTTTCCATGCTTATCTTAACTAAAAATGCAAGGTCTTTTGCCTACTCATGCTTTTTTTTTTAATCTCTGCTTGCCATACTATAAAACTTTATTAATCCTAGAATTTCATTTGATCCTGTTCTGATAATCACCTCTCCTGCAATATCATAATATTACCTGTTTTTCAAACAATCATGACATTCTGGATCATTCCAGCTTTCTTTTAATCTAGCTATATTCAAGGAAAGTATTTAAATTCCTAAGTTACTTTCATCTTTTCCTTCTTTTAGTCACCAGCTTCCCTTCTCAATATTATCCTTAAATCATGAAAAAAACCTAGTCCCAGATGCTGCAAGCCCTGCCCGGCATGTAGGAACAGCAGGAGCTCCTGGAGGCAATATGGCCGCCGTGCGATAAAGGAATAAGCTGCAGGGACGTGTACGAGTGCTCCTGCACTATTTCTGCACAGACACAGCTCTTGTATGCAAATTACCCCATTTGCAGGTGAAAACCATGCAAATGAGGTGAATTTGCAATCCAGGAAGTTGTCAGCCGGCCATGCAGAACTAGTGTAGTGTGCAGAAATGTACTTGGGTAGTAACAGAGTACATTTCTGCAAACTACAAAATGGAGCCATGGCAGCTCCAAATACATGGTGTATATTATGCAGAAACCATGCCAATGGCCACATATATGCCCAATGGCATGGAACACAGTTGCAAAAATAAAAAAATAACTTTTTTTTAGCCAATTTCGGCTGTGTAAGTGTAGGGCAGCGGCATGCAACTGGGATTGGGCCACAAATATACAAAATAACCTGAAAAAAGCATTCTAACCAAAATCACTATTTTGCCATTATACTCTATGGCTGGCAGAAGACAACATGGCCAGTGAATAGTGGTTGCTAAGGGGGAAGGCACAGTGTGGGACCTGTAACTATGCATTAGCAGGCAATCCTATGCAAATGAGGGGAATGATACTGAATCCCAGATTTCCCCCTCAATGCTAGCCAGCACCCAACAGTGCAGGAATAGCATGGTTCAAGACTAATAGCTAGCTGACATCATAGGGGGTGTGTCAGACATACTGTAAACTTATTGGAGCCCTGTGGCTCGGGTTTGCCCTTAGCTTAGCAGAGATAAGCAAGGGTGTGTGTCTGAGGCTGCCTAGCACTCTTTACATTGCCTAAGGGGGTGTGCACGCCGCGCACCATGTTTTAAATGGAAAAAAAAAGTAAACTAGGAAATAGCAGCTCTGTGCACATTTGAGCACTGTGTTTGCACGACTTGCCCCCGTGATTAAACAGGAAGGCAATGGGAAGGGAAAACAGCAGTAGGAAGGTAATCAAGGAAACTAGCATAGCTGGCAGGTGAAATGTATCAGAATCAGCCAATTACACAGGCAGCAGCCTAGCCCAGCCCGGAACACTACTATAAACTATGCAAACACCTTTCCCTCTGTTTTTTCCCACATACTGTACACCACCGATGTATACAAGCGGAGAAATTTTAACAGACAAAAGCAACAAAATGATAGGGGCTGCAGCAGCTATCATACATCAACATGTGGAAGAGGCTGAGGGTGGTGAGGATGAAAATGCTGTCGACCAACCCACAGAGAGGAGACGGAGAAGAGTGTACAGACCCAGGGTAACCTACCAGGGGCTACATGAGCTGGAGATAGTGGAGCACTATAGAGTGGACAGGGATCTCCTACAGCAAATTGTTGAGCTGTGCTGGCCACACCTGACACACAGAACTAACAGAGGGGAATCTATTCCAGTGGATACCAAGGTATGTGTAGGCCTAAGAATACTAGCCACAGGTACCTTCCAAAGGACAACTGGGGATATCATGGGGATCTCACAGGCATCAGCATCCGGGGTACTCCACCAGTTCTTGGATGCCATCTCAGCACATGCCAGTGAGCACATATATTTTCCCAACACGCATGAGGCATTGGCCAGCAATATGCATCTCTTCCACCAAATAGCAGAATACCCTGAGGTAGCGGGTGCTATTGCCTGCACGCACATATGCATCAAAGTACCACCTGGTAAGCAGGGTAGGGTCTACATCAACCGCAAGGGCTTCCCCCTCCATCAACTGCCAGGTCATGTGTGATGCCCATGGCATTATAATGAATGTGTGTGCTGGCTGCCCTGGAAGCTATCACGACTCCCACATCTGGCATCTGAAGCAGCTGTACCAGAGATTTGCCAGTGGGGACATCCCTTACGATCACCTAGTGGGGGACGCTGGTTACGCATTGGAGCTGTGGCTGATGACACCCATCAGAAATGCATGCACACCTGAACAAGAACTCCATAATGAGGCACAAGCACAGACCAGAATCATAACAGAGCATGTGTTTGGGATACTCAAGTCATGGTTCTGGTGCCTGGACACATCCGGTGGAGCCTTGCAGTACTCAACAGCTACATGTACCTAAATTGTCATCGTATGTGCCATGCTATACAATATGATCCTGCAGAAACAGCTGCAGCAGGAACAGCATGGGGCAGGGCCACACAGCCCCCTACCATTGCCAAGGTCTGCACAGGCACAGAGCAACTCAGAGGAGGAACAACCTGAGCCTGCCCCAGTAGGCAGAAGGAGTCGTGCCCAGTATGCCCTGGCCTTGGCAAAGAGGCAATGCATAGCACATACACTGACATAGTAGGGACCCAGGGAATGACACCTCTCTCTGACTCACACATACAGTAAAAGGGATGCCAAACATGACACTACCTGTGCCTAACCATGTATAGGGAGTGTACTATGTGCATCAGACATAGGCAGCCCTCAAACACCATCCTCAATACTGGCACAGCCACAAGGTAAGTCACTCTTCCTACTAACTGCTGAATGGAGTAGTATGTGTTGTTACCTGTATCCATGGTATGGATGTGAGCATGCAGATAGTAGACACCTATAGTGGCAGAATGAGATCTGTAACAAATACTGGTGTCACCATAGTAGCCAGTACTAGACAAGGTGACAAAACCCACTGCAGGAAATGTGCTGGGCCACATGTGTGTCCATATGACACACACATGCCAGTCAGGGAGGCTCACATACCCAACAACAGTTTCAGCCAGCAGGACAGGTGTAGACAAACACAAACAAAGGCTGTGCTAAGGCCTCTGATTGATGGCTATGAGTAACATCCCCCCAGGCCTACACAGACAGACTACAGCAGGTCTGGTAGTGGGATGTTAGCTCTGAAGGGTAAGAAGTCAGAAAATGAAATATAGGTCAATCAAACCTAAGACCTGTAGTACACTGATATGCCTCTAGTCAGCATGATAGGTTAGAATACAGAATGAAATGGCATACCTGACATACCAGTACAGTCATAGCAAATGTGTACAAATGTAATGTAGTAACAATCAGGTGTGCCCCACCAATCCTATGTAGACATGTAGCAACAGTCAGGTGTGCTCCCCCACCCTATGTAAAAATGTAATAACAGGCAGATGTGCTCACCCCAATCCTATGTAGACACATACTAACAGCAGGTGTGCCCCCCAATCCTATGTAGAAATGTTGTAACAGTAAGGTGTGCCCCCCAATCTTATATAGACACGTAGTAACACACAGGTGTGCCCCCAATCCTATGTAGAAATATAGTAACATGTATGTCTAGGTATAATAACAGTGCAGCACAGATTACCTGAGCTGGCCAAGGTAGCAGGATAGATTGTAGCATGTGTACAATATGCAGGTCTGTGTGTGTTAGGTTGGTGTGTGTTGTATATTGTGTGAGAGTGGTCATTATGTATGCATGGTGAGGTTTGTCCTGGTGGCCAGTGCCCAGTACTGTCAATGACAGGGCCAAGTTCTCACAACTGCAGTGCCAAATACAATGCTTCCTAGAATAACACATCCAAACAGTAAGCCATAGTAAATGTTTGGAAGTAATATGTGTCACCATCTGAAAGATGGACATGGCATGATTGTCGGCCCAGATATACAAGCAATAGACAGGGGGAAGTACCCCAGACAGACAGTGCATAATATGTAACTGTCAAATGGACACACCCTTGGAATTGTATATACAGGTTTGCATCACATTATCTGAGCTTGTAGTAGGGAATACTGATGTCATCTGGCCAAACACTGGCAGACCACAAAGGTCATAGGAATGATGTATTGAGAAACAGCTGATGTCCATGCACAAGTCAGCATAGGTGGAATGCCCCATGCATATCTGTGACTCAGATGCAAGTAGTGGCCATAGCACACATGCACCCAGCTCACCCCACTACCACCCACAGGTATCTCTCCGGCCTTAACCCCGCTGTTGGGAATGAGTGCAATATGACCCCCACTTGTGTATGGCAATAGCGAAAGAATGCAGCATGCAGAGCAGGTGTCCCATTCAGGTGTGTCCCTGGCTGTAAGCAGCACCCTGCCAGCATCCACACCAATGGACGAATACTGACAGAAAGTATTGGCATGAACACCTTGCACACCTACCCTTTCACCCCAGGGGAATATAGTGTATTGCAGCCTGGGACTGTAGGACTGACAGACTGCAATGGCCTGCTACAGCTGGCCTGCACCACTACCAAATGGCCTACAGTCCACTGCCAAAGGCTTGTGTCTCACCAGTACTGCAAATGTATATTATGCCATGGACTCCCAAATAACAACATAACACAGTCCACAGAACCCAAATGCAAGGCCATGTGGACAAATCACAGTAACATGTCCGCAATGTCCCACTGCATGAACTGTGGACCAACACTAAACTACTGCTGTGATGAGGTGATAACTATAGGGAAAATATCAGAGAATGTCTGCACAATGTATGGAAGAGGATAGAATAATAGAGGCGGGTGGGAGCATGGGTGGCATGGGTGGCATGGAGTGCATGAAGTCCAAAACTCAGCCATGTGCACATACTATCCCTGGCTGGAAACACAAGAATGGGTGGCTACAAACATGCTCATAAACCACAATGTGTAGGGGTAATGTCCAGAATTATGACCCCAGCCTCTGAATAACCTGTGTGAATCTGTAGAGCTGTGCGGTATCGTCACAGCACGCTATGGCCATACTGTCTCATTGATGGATGTACAAGCATGGGATCCTCTGCCACCACTGTTCCAATGTGCTGAAACATTTACACAGACCCAGCAGCAAGAGTCTGTAGCTTCCCCTCTAGAATGGCATGAGTGTGCAAGAATATGTAGGCTGCTGACCACAATACTGGACACAGCTGCAGTCACTTTGTGTTCCCCAGGACATCACTGCAAGCAAATATGTCTACCTGACAGTACTTGATTACATAAAACATCACAGTGTATAACAGTACATATCTCTGAATATCTCTGCTAATACCAGGACCATGTAGCAGAAGCAGCACAGACACAATTACCTACAGTAACCCACTATCCTTTGCTCATGTTGACCCCATATTGCCAACAGATCTACAGATATCCTGCAGAAACAGTTTGCTACCTGTAGGTATAGAACACAAAAGTCTGCACTGGAGTACAATCTACCTGGAATGGATTCACACATTCAGTACAGAAGGTCATACTGGGCATGCTCCCACACTTAGAGAAATTAAGGCTATGTCAGACAACAAACTACTGAAAGGTCATACTGGGCATGCTCACACACTTAAGGAAATGAAGTCCATGTCTGGCAACAACAGTGGACCATACATATCTGACAGTCGCAGATGTTAGTGCATACACTCCTCAGTATGCACCAGTCATGCTTTGCACACACATTGGATAGGAATACACACATATATCCAAGGACAACACACTATAATAGGCCAAAAGTACACATACAAAGATGTGTGGAAGAGAGTGACAGTGACAAAGAGCCTTTCATCATGAGGCATGTCCCACCCAGCACACATCCAATTGGCTAAAACCACATGATGTGCAAATGTCAATCACCGTAGACATATGCCTCTGGAATCCCTCAGCATTATAGTGTCTGTGGTGCTAGTGCTAACTGTGCAACATGACTGTACAATTCAGTACTCATCTAGCAGTTGTATACACGTACCTGTGGAATATAAACCTGTGTGTGCCTGAGTGTGGTGTGTCTGCCTCTAGATGAATGTGAATGGTTTATGGCCCATGCACACACACACTGCAATCCCCATTGCCCTACTATGGCAAGCCTGCTGATGTCTTCACCTTGAAATACACATTTGGGGAAGAGTAGCCCAATAATCTCCATGGTGTGCCCTATAACTGCATAATGCTGTAGGGTGATAAACTAGTTAGGTAGGAGTTCTATTCCCAGACATGGCAAGTGTGTGTGTGTTTGTTTGTCTGTGTAGGGAGCAATGTGTTTGAGGCCATTCATAGTCACTACAACCTCCAGTGCCCATCTTTGGCAAGCCTGCTGATGTCATTCACTCTGAAATACACCTTTGGGGAAGGAGTAGCCCAGTAATCTCTGTGATGCAGCCCATAACTGTGTAATGCAGTAGTGTGATAAACTAGTTAGGTAGGAGTTCTATTCCCAGACATCGCAAGTGTGGATGTTTGTGTGTGTTTGTATGTCTGTCTAGGGAGCAGTGCTTTTGAGGCCATTCACAGTCACTACAACCTCCAGTGCCCTTCTTTGGCCAGCCTGCTGATGTCATTCACTTTGAAATACACCTTTGGGAAAGGAGTAGCCCAATAATCTCTGTGGTGCATCCTATAACTGTGCAATGCTGTAGTGTAATATACCTAGTTAGTTAGGAGTTCTATTCCCAGTCATGGCAAGTGTGGTGCAGTGTGTGCTTGTTTGTCTGTGTAGGAAGCAATGCTTTTGAGGCCATTCACAGTCATTACAACCTCCAGTGCCCTTCTTTGGCAAGCCTGCTGATGTCATTCACTTTGAAATACACCTTTGAGGAAGGAATAGCCCAGTAATCTCTGTGGCATGTCTTATAACAGCAGAATGCTGTAATGTGATATATTAGTTAGGTAGGAGTTCTATTTCCAGGCATGGCAAGTGTGGATGCTTGTGTGTCTGTGCAGGGAGCAAAGCGTTTGAGGCCTTTCACAGTCACTACAACCTCCAGTGCCCTTCTTTGGCAAGCCTGCTAATGTTATTCACTGTGAAATACACCTTTGGGAAAGGAGTAGCTTGGAAATCTCTGTGGCACATCCTATAAGTGTGTAATGCTATAGTGTAATAAACTAGTTAGGTAGGAGTTCTATTTTCAGACATGGCAAGTGTGAAACTCTATGTGTGTGTAGGGAGCAATGATCTTTTGGCCATTCACAGTCACTATGCACACCTACAAATAGAGAACATTAATAACTGTGCAGTAACAGAGACCTGATCCCAGCATCCAGAAAGCACCCCTGCAATCGCAGGTACAGCTCTCACCACACCTGTTTGCCACCAAACCAGGACCAAAACAATAAAGGTGGAGGAGTGTCCATATTCACCAAGGATATTCACATCACCAGGCTACTTGCCCAACAGAATGTGTCTGAAATACCCCTGGTGCAACTAACAGCAGGTTAGACTGTATTCCAAAATTGTATAGCTTGCTACAGATCCCCCTCCATGCCCCATGATACAGCCTTTGAAACATACTGTGAAATATCATGATACAAGCAAACACCCTAATACTGGGTGAGTTACACTACCCTTGCCATTAACTTGGAAAACTACTTGTGTACCAACATGTGTGCCCAACGGTTCTTGGAAGTCATAATTCCCAATGCCCTGGATCATGTAATCCATAGTCCCACCAGGAGCTCAAATATCCTAGACCTGGTCATTACCAACATGAGACATCAATGCTCCACACCTATGGCCACCCCATTGGTGAACAGGTATAGCCATGAGCTAATCACCCTTAACATCAGTATCCCACCCCCACGCCAGTAAGGAAACCTCTGTAACACACATCTGCAAAGCCAATGTCATGCTACACATGTCAGACATGACTAACATTGTGACTCCCATGCAGAAGAGAACTGAAAGGACAACTGCTGAATCATACATGAAGGCACTGTACGAGCACATCCACTCATGCATGAATCATGCCATCCAATAGTGAACCAAGACGGTCCCCATCCAAGAAAAGGATGCCAATGTGGTGGCCCCCTGCCATAAACATACCGTACAATAAAAGGAGGAAACTCTTGCAGAAATGGGGGACTTTCCAGGATGCAAAATACTCCCTTACCAGCTACAGTAGAAGGCAGAGACCCCTCATAACATCCACCAAGGCTAGTTATGAACATACTATAGCCACAGATGCCAAAGACAACTGCAAGCCGTTCCATAGCTATGTGAGGAATCTAAATGGCAATGCTCAGAACTGCTGTGGGCTACAACAGGATGGTACTAAATACACTGCTCCCATGGATATTGCCAATATCCTGGCAGATCAATTCAGTGCCAACTGCACCCCCTTCCCAACCCCCACAGGGCCCATCTCAACATGGATAGATTGCCATATGCCAGTAATAACGGCCACAGAGGTAAAAACTACACTCTACAGAGCTATGACAACAGCAGCCATGGGACCAGTCAACATTCTGGGCTATGTACTATATGAGCTACAAACTGCAGTTGCACCTCACCTATGTGCCATGTCTAATCATAGCCACACCTCAGGCTTCATGCCCACTGTGTGGTGCACAGCTACAGTTATCCCAGGTCCACAAGGGGGGATCCACCTTGGATTCTGGGAACTACAGCCCCAGTAGTATGACGTGCCTGCTCTGCAAGGTCATGGAATGTATTATCATGAAAACTAAAACAAAGGCATTGGCAACCTGCAAACACTGGACCCTAACCAGGTTTGGTTTGTGAAGGGCCAATCATGTCATCTCAACCTGAATGACAACTGTGAATCTGTCTCCAGAGCTGTGGACGAGGGTAAGGTGGTTCACACAGCCTATCTGGACCACGCCAAGACCTTCGGAACCATCCCCCAATCTGGAATCATAAATAAATGTATCATGCTGGCCATCAATCCCAATGTCACCTGATGGGCTGCCAACTGCTGTACTGACACAACCCACACTGTAAATGTAGGTGACACCAACCTGAGCCTCAGACAAGTGACAGTTGGAGTATCTTAGGGTTCAGTCATGGCACTACCCTTGTTTGGCATCTACTGCTCTGAAGTACAGCCCAACAATAAGGGACACAAACAAAGGTCGCAGATGGCTGCACACTGGGAGCCAATATTGAATCCCCACATGATGTGGATATTCTACACAAGGGCTTTACAGAAAGGCATGCTTGGTGCCTGAGCCATGGCCTCAAGATCAATGCCAAGAAATATATAGCTATCCCCTTTGGGATGTGACATGTACCTGTGAAGTACCACATAGGTGGCAGTACACTAAATATCCAAAAGTATGATAACAGACTTAGGGACACAGGTGGACAGTGATCTCACCTTTGATAATCACATTGCCACAGCAGTCAGGAAACCCACCTATGTGGCACACCTCCCACTAAGGGCTTTACATCCAGGAAAAGGAGGCCATTGTCCCACTGTAGGCATCTCTCAATAAACCCAGGACAGACTACAATGGCCTGTTATGTATGTACCTCACAAGACATCTAAAACAAGCAGACAGGCTGCAGACATACCTCACAAAATGACCACAGGCCTAAATCAGATGCCCTATGCTGACTGTCTGAAAATCAGCCAGCAATACTCTGTCATGTATTGTGTTCTCAGAGGTGATCTCTGTTTAACATAAAATGCCATATCAAACCCACAGCTGTTGCACATGCTACACTTAGAGAATTCTAAACCCTCAAAGCCACATGCTCCAGGGATCCCAATACTGTCATCACAATGAACAATACATGCAGGAGGGATGTGTTCCTGACCCAGAGACTCCCCAGACTCTGGAATAGACTGCCCACGCATGTCAAGCAGAGTGTCCCTTTGGCCCTTTTCCAAAGGAACCTGGACAACTGGATGGGAGATTGGACATTCACCCCGTGGATCATGTCAGCTGCCTTGTTAGACAGGGGTGCAGGGAAATATATATTGTGGGAAATCATAGCCAGAGAAATGTCATGTCTAAGCATGTATACAGCCCAGGGCTGATAGCCTAGTATCAACGTATGACCCTATGAACCTATAAACTACACCATCCATT
The DNA here is from genome assembly GCF_019279795.1 of Protopterus annectens. NCBI lineage: Eukaryota > Metazoa > Chordata > Ceratodontiformes > Protopteridae > Protopterus > Protopterus annectens. The sequence continues at coordinate 806,429,676 of NC_056741.1, read as the reverse complement.
GCTCAACCGTGACAAGGTTGTTGATGTCATTCACTTTGAAATACACCTTTGGGAAAGAAGTAGCCTAGTAATCACTGTGGTGCATCCTATAACAGCGTAATGCTGTAGTGTGCTATACTAGTTCAATAGAGGTTCTATTCCCCCACCTGGCAAGTGTGTTTGTTTGTCTGTGTAGGGAACAATGCTTTTGAGGCCATTCACAGTCAATACAAACTCCATTGCCCTTCTTTAGCAAGCCTGCTGATGTCATTCACCTTGAAATACACCTTTGGAAAAAAAGTAACCCAGTAATCCCCATGGTGCGTGCTATAACTATTTAATAGTATACTAGTGTGATGTACTAGTTAGGTAGGGATTCCAATCCCAGACATAGCAATTGTGAAACTCAGTGTGTGTTTGTGTGTGTCTGTGTTTGTCATTCATATCCTCTGTGTAACAAAGGGACTCATTGTGGAGCATTTCTTTGCAAATTTCTTACATGGTGGGTGTATTATATGTCACAATGTCCACCTTACAAGTATTACAGATGTCAATCAGCAGAGAGGCTGGGGTTGACAATCCATACCCCTACATGTGACATCAAGGCCTTCTGAATAAATTGGGCAACCCTTGTATTACCCAAAGAACACTCTCAACCCATGTCTCATACACAAACACACTCGGCTAGACAACAATCGCTTTGTTGGTTGTTCCCCGCATATTGCCCATAGATAGTAACCATGGTGTGATTGCAGTTGACTACAGACGGCATGGCACCCTGTCCCATCACTACAATAGGCACACAATTGCAGACAGTGCACCTTCACTATGTTCCCCACTGGATGCCTGCAACAACTGTAGTGCCATCAAATGTGACCCACAAATGACATACCATGCCTTAAACACATGCCCTGTATGGAAAGATGCCACTGACACCAGGGAATACCTGTATCATGCTGTCAATGTGGGTGCAGGGTCAACCACATTGACAGCATGATACAGGTATTCCCTGCACCCACATTGACAGCATGATACAGGTACTCCCTGGTGTCAATGTGGGTGCAGGGTCAACCTGGTGTCCATTGCCAGTTCCCACCACATGAGGCAAGGAATGGCACATCTGATGAAAATCTGTATACACAACATGGCCCAGACACCCCAGGTACAGTTCCACATGTCACAGAACATGCATGTGGGAAGTGTGCACATCCCAGACACTGTCCATGTCATGGAGTGTCCAGAACACATACATGGCAAGCATTCCACAGCACTGGCCACCCACAATAGTAACTCAGATGACTGGATGGTAAATACAATACCCACCTTTGTGGGCCAAGCCAGACACTACACTCCTAAGCCACACTGCAGACCATTGTCATGTGGCATGATGCCAAGGTATACCCTTCACCTAGCATTGTACATCCTTCTGGCACAGTTAACCACTACACACCTGTGAAGCAATGCACCCATGTGCGTCAGTACTGGCAACCTGTGTCTGTGTGTGTATGTGGAGTATAATGATTTTGACCCCATTCACACTCACTACACCTCCCATTGGCCTACTGAGGCATGCCAGCTGATGTCAGACACCTTCACATACCCTTTGCCCATATATCATCCGGATAACCCATATGGTGCATGTGATACCTGTGTATTACTGTATTGTAGCAAACTAGCTAGTTAGGAAGTCTATTCCTGACCATGCCAACTGTGTTAATGTGTGTGAGTCCCTGAGAGAGTGTGGCTGTGTCGATGTTGACACCTGTTCATATGGACAGGCACATGTACTATACCCACTTTATCGCTCCTATATCACTGTTGCAAATGTCACTCACCAACAGATATACCTTTGGACAACTCCCCAACATAGGTTCATAGGTAGGTACTAGGCTATCGGCCCAAGGGCCTAAGTAAGCCTACCCAACAAGGTTCCCTGGCTTACGCCACCTAAGAAAGTTAATTTCCTGTGCCCCTGTCGAACAGAGCCACAGAAGTGATTCCCCAGGGGTGTATTTCCTATTTCCCATCTACTCATCAAGATTTTTTTTGAAGAGTGCTAACAAGGAACTTTGCTTGACATAGATGGATAGCTTGTTCCAGAGTATAGGAAGTCTCTGGGACAGGAATATATCCCTCCAGCATGTTCTGTTTATTGTGGTGGCAAGATTTAGGTCCCTAGAGCATGTAGCTCGGAGGGATTGGGATTTCTTAAGTTGTAGCATGTCCAACAGCCCTGGGTTTAACATAGCTTTATATGTTAGGCTGAGATCTCCTCGGAGTAGGTGATATGCTACAGAGTAAAGCTGGAGTTTTTTGAGACGGTCAGCATAGAGCATGTTTGAGGCCAGTAATCCTCTTTGTGAGGTAATTCTGTGGCCTTTCCAGCTGCTGCAGATGTCTTGTGAGGTACATTCCAAAAAGGGCGTTGTACTCTATAATGGGTCCAATGAGTGCTGAGTAGAGGGGAACAATGACCTCTTTTTTCCTGAATGAGAAACCTTTTCTGATGAGGTGTGCCACATAGAAGGATTTCCTGACTACTGTGGTGATGTGATTATCAAATGAGAGAATACTGTCCACCTGGGTCCCAAGGTCTCTTATCACACATTCGGCATTAAGTAGGCTGCCATTTATGTGGTAGTTTGTGGGTACAGAGTTTTTACCAAAGGGGATGACAATGCACTTTTTAGCATTGAGCTTGAGGCCATGCATCTGACACCAGGCATCTGTCTCAGTGAGGCTCTTCTGTATGGTGTCCACATCATTTGGGGACTTGACTATGGCCCCTAGTTTGCAATCATCTGCGAACTTTGTTAACTGGAGGCCTTCTGTGTTAGCCTGTGCTTCAGAGAAGTAGATACCAAACAGGAGAAGTCCCAGGACTGAACCCTGTGGTACTCCACTTGTCACTGGTTTGAAGTCAGATTTGGAGTCTGCAACTTTTACAGTGTGGGTTCTGTCAGTGAGCTAGTTGGCAACACATCTTGTGACGTAGGGATTTATACCTAGTTTAGTGAGTTTAGCTATAATTCCAGAATAGGGGATGATGTCAAAAGCCTTGGCGAGGTCAAGATAGGCTGTGTGAACCACCTTACCCTTGTCTGCGGCTTTGGTGACTGCCTCAAAGAAGTCAATCAGGTTCAGAAGGCATGATCTGTCTTTCACAAACCCGAACTAGGTGGGATCCAGAGTTTGGAGGTTACCAATGTCTTTGTTTATGAGTTCCATGATGATACGTTCCATGGCCTTGCAGACCAGGCTCGTCAGGCTAATAGGGTGATAGTTCCCAGGATCAGTGGTGGCTCCCCCTTTGTGAAGCAGGATAACTGTTGCTGTGCACCATTCAGTGGGCACAAAGCCTGATGTGAGACTATGATTGAACATGGAGCTTAGGTGGGGAGGCAGTTCGTTCTGAAGTTCATGTAAAACACAGCCTGGGATGTTGTCCTGTCCCATGGATGCTGTGTTTTTGGTTTTAGAGAGTGCAGCTTTTACCTGCATAAATGTGATTACATGGACTCTGGATTCTTCCTGTATAGATATGGGCCCTTTAGGGGGTGAGAGGGAGGTAAAGTTAGCACTGAACCTATCTACCAGGATGTTGGTAATATCAGTTGGTTCTGTCATTTTTGTGCCATTATGCTGTAACTTACAGTATATCTGGGTGTTGCCATTAAGATTCTTGACATAGCTATAGAATGCTTTGTGATTGCCCTTAGAATCAGTGGTGATTTTATTTTCGTAGCTAGCTTTGGAGGATCTTATAAGGGATCTCAGCTTCTTAGTGAGGCTGACTAGGCAGTTCCTCCACTCATGGGATTTTACTCTCTTTTGCAACAGTTTATTCCTTCTGTTGTAGAGTTTGTTTATGACAGAGGACCACCAGATTGGCTTCCTTTTTTTGGAGGATAGTGTCTTGGTTCTGTTTGGGATAGCATGATCCATGCACTCATATAAGTGCTTATAGAGTGCATTGTGTAGGATTCAGCAGTCATAACTGTACTGTCCATCTGCATGGGTGTCATGAAGTTCACCACTTCTGTCTTAAGAAGCATAAAGTTGGCTTTGGAGAATTTTTTTACAGGGGTTTCCTTAATGGTGGGTGGGGGCGGAATGCAGATATCTAGAGTGATTAGCTTATGGTCAGATCTGACCAACAAGGAGTTAATTTCAGGTGTGGAGCACCGGTCACTCATGTTGGTAATGACTAGGTCTAGGATATTGTTGCCCCTGGTGGAGGTGTGGATAAGATGATCCAGGGCATTGGAATTTATGAATTCTAGAAAGCGTTGAGTGAAGGAGTTGGTACATGAGTAGTTTTCCCAGTTAATGGTGGGGTAGTTGAAATTGCCCATTATTGGGGTGTTTGGTTGAACCCTAATATTTCCAGTATATCAAGAAAAGAGGAATGGGAATCCTGGGGCATGGTGGGGGAATCTGTAGTAAGCTACAATTTGGACTGCAGTTTTGCCCAGAGTTAGTTGCCCTTGGATAACCTAGGATGCATTATGCTGTGTAAATAGCCTGGAGGTGTGGATATCCTTAATGAATATGGACACACCTCTGCCTTTTGTGTTCTGGTCCAGGTTAGATGGCCAAAAAGTGTGGTATGAGTTATAGCCTGGTAATGCAGGGGTGCTCTCTAGACCCTTGAACCAGGTCTCAGTCACTGCACAGATATCGGTGTTCTCCATTTTAAGGAGTGCCTCGAGTGAGTGCATTTTGAGATTTAGACTTCTAGCACTGAGTAGCATTACCCTCAGTTTTTGCTTGGCTGTTCCTGTTATGGTGATGAATTTGTCATCTGAACCTCACCTAAAAAAAGCACTATAGGGGTGGCAAGAGCCTTAGCCAGTATCCAGAATCCCAGGGGTGACAGGTGCAGGCCATCTCTGGCAAAGCATCGTGGTCTGTCGACCATGTTGTTTCAGGCAGACAGATACTGGATCCTCTTAGAATTACACCAGAAGCTTAGCCAATTGTTGAAGTCAATCATTTTGTCCTTGTACTGCAGTATCATTCTGAACAATGGCAGTATGCTACTCAGGGCTAGGGTCATACCTGCCTGGGCCACAAGATTGGACAGCTCCTCCATGTCTCTTTTCATGTAGTCCAGGGAGGGACACCTCAGGTCATTCACACCAACATGGACAATGACAGAGTCATATTTGTACTTGCTGTGGAGTGCCCTGAGTGTGTGGGTTATGTGGCAGATCCTGACACTCGACAGGCAGCTGACAGTAACCTTCTCCTTGTTTAGCCTGGTGAGTGGGACATCAGTGTGCCTGACTATAGTCATCTATGACTAGTTTGTTGGGTGCATTGGTTTGCCTTATGGGCTGTGGTTTATTGGCACACTCAGTCTGTGGGCTATGTGTCATTTGGGTTGTGTTGGGGGGGTGGAGGTTGCTTGCATTTCTGCTTTGGAGGTCTCTGTTGCTTGAACATATTATTATTGAGAGCCTTTGCAAATATTTTTGTGTTTCTATGGGTGGACTTTGGTGGTGTAGGCTTAGTGGGACTATGTGATGAGTGTGGTGTGGTGCAAGTGTTTACCTTCTCCTCTTGACTGTCAAGTTCAGTCTTTGTTGGAGAGAGCTTTACCTCCAGTTTGGCTAGATAAGTGCATCTCTCACAGGTTGTGGTGTTGAGTGGTAGAAGGAGAGGGTTGTCTGTGTACATGAGGCAATTGCTACATTGCCTCAAGATGCCCAGATTCATCAGATAGACAGGAGAGAACACTGGGAGCTGACCCCTAGACATACCTAAATAAAAAAATATTTTCCTCTAGACAAGTGAGGAAAGTGAGTATAAGAGCTGTTTTTCTCTAAGCAAGTGAGGAAAGTAAGTACAAAAACTGTTTTCCTATAGGTAAAGAGGAAGGTTGAGTGCTGTAGTAATTTGTAACTTATTTAGTGCTAACAACAAGTTCTGAGCAAGTGCTGAGCACGAATAAGCAAATTCAAGTCCTAAAACTAAGAATCTATATCTGGATCTTGTGGTAGATAGGCTATCTAGTGCTTACCACACCCACTGATAAGCTAGAATGCTTCCCTCCAACACAGAAAGGCTTGGGAGCGCAGAAGCTTACAAACAGTCCTGGATACAGCAAATCTGTATCTGGACTAGACTAGTTATAGGAAAAGTGGGAAACAAGCACAAACATGGGCTTTTAAACCAGAAAGTTGAAAGAGATGGAAAAACTGCCCAAACAGCCAATAACCTACAATTTCTGGGCCAGAAACCACTCTTGCGGTAGATAGGTTACCTAGTGCTTACCACTCCCACTGACAGGCTAAAAGACTTCCCTCCAACACAGAAAGACTTGGGAGACTCAGAAGATTACAAACAGTCCTGGATACAGCAAATCTGTATCTGGACGAGACTACTTACAGAAAAGGTGGGAAACAAGTACAAATGCAGCTTTTATACCAGAAAGGAGAAAGAGATGGAAAAACTGCCAAACGGCCAATAAACTACAATTTCTGGGCCAGAAACCACGCTTGTGGTAGATAGGCTACCTAATGCTTACCACTCCCACTAATAAGCTAGAAGGCTTCCCTCCAACACAGAATGGCTTGGTGGGCTCAGAAGCTTACAAACCATCGTGGATACAGAAAATCTATATTTGAACTAGACTAGTTCCAGGAAAGGTGGGAAACAAGTGCAAATGCAGCTTTTAAACCAGAAAGTAAATGGCCAATAAACTACAATTTCTGGGCCAGAAATCTCCCTTGTGGTTGATAGGCTACCTAGTGCTTACCACTCCCACTGATAAGCTAGAAGGCTTCCCTACAACACAGAAAGGCTTTAGGGGCTCAGAAGCTTACAAACAGTCCTGGATACAGCAACTATGTATCTGGACTAGACTAGTTACAGGAAAGGTGGGAAACAAGTGCAAATGCAGGCTTTTAAACCAGAAAGTTGAAAGAGATGGAAAAACTGCCCAAATGGCCAATAAACTACAATTTCCGCTCCAGAAATCACTCTTGTGGTAGATAGGCTACCTAGTGCTTACCACTCCCACTGATAAGCTGGAAGGCTTCCCTCCAACACAGAAAGGCTTTGGGGGCTCAGAAGCTTACAAACAGTCCTGGTTACAGCAAATTTGTATCTGGACTAAACTAGTTACAGAAAAGGCAGGAAACAAGCTTAGACATTTTTTTTTTTGGAAAGTGGAAAGAGAGAAATGAGAAACAGAAGATAATTCAAAATTAAGGACCTAAGTGGCTTGCCCTTCACAAATGTTCTCTCTGTATTAGGTAGAATGAGCTAGTGACACAAGATTGGAATAGAGCTGGGATAGACCTGAACACATGGGAGTGGTAGGAGTGTTTGAAGTCAAAATATGATCTCAATGTACTCGGCTGAGTGAGCAAATGAGATAGACCCAGAAGGAGTGCAAAAACACAAATTTACAGGAGAGGCGGGCAGTTCCAAAGCCGCCAAGATTAATACCAGAACAAGAACGGGAAGGTGGGCAGGAAACTAACTGCAGAGACAGAGAGAGAGACCACAGTATTCTATGAAACAATTAAATAGAAAAATAAATAACTACAGAGAGACACAGACCAATGAAATAATTAAATACACAGAAAAATAAAATAAAATGCAGTACAATCTTTAACACTGCAAGTTTGTACTTAACTCAGCTAGTATTACAGTTGATTGTAGGTATGTAGCAGAGGCCAAACAACTCAGACATTGAGCAGTAATAAATTCCAAGCTATGTGACTAACACTTATAAATACACAGAAACCCTCTAGGCTAAGAGTTTAACACTGAATATCAATGAAGGGAAACACAATAGCCCCCACCAACTGCAGACACAGAAAGGGACCACAGTGTTCTATGAAACAATTAAATAGAAAAATAAATAACTACAGAGAGAGACACAGACCAATGAAACAATTAAATACACAGAAAAATAAAATAAAATGCAGTACAATCTTTAACACTGCAAGTTTGTACTTAACTCAGCTAGTAATGCAGTTGATTGTAGGTATGTAGCAGAAGCCAAACAACTCAGAAATTTATCATGTAAGCTCTGTGGTGCATGCAATAACTGCATAGACATGTGATAGCAATACATAGTCAGCAGTTTGAAACCCTGTACTGGTAGATGTGTGACACATACATGCTTAGGTTTTACTCTTCCTCCCCCTCCCTGTCTTACTCTGTCGCTGTCTGTCTCTCTCACTCTCTCTGGTGAACGTGGAGAAGTACACCTGCTTTGCTTAGGCAGCAGCTTGTGTTTTGTAAGTGATACTCATGATCAGTTGATGGCCTCTGCACAAATTGCAGTCCCCCTCTAGCTGATTACATGTGGAACAGCTGTGGTAACATTCCCATAGCCAATTGAATGGAAACACATTCCAGTATCTAGGAACATCATGTGGGTGTTGGGCCTTTTCATTCACTGTGAGCAGGACCTCATGTTGGTGTTTGGTAAACAGCATCATAGATGCTATTGGGATTTACCTCTAACAACATACACTGTGGAGACAGGCCAACAAACAGGAGGGGGATGTGTCAGACATGACTACAGAATGTAAGTGTTGCTTTTCTGCATTTGGAGTAATGTTGATTTAATATATATACATATACAAACACAGACACACACACACATATATATATATATATATATATATATATATATATATATATATATATATATATATATACATATACACAGCTATTTATGTCTACACATATACAGATATATAGTTATATATGCACATATAGTTATGGATATCTACATATATATCGACATAAATAGATATATCTGTACATATAGGATGTATATATATATATATATATACACACACACACACACACACAAGTGTGGATTTATTTTTTGGATTTTTAAACTTTTATCAACAGCGTGTCCTGCCTTTTTTTGGATTTAATATATATATATATATATATATATATATAAAACACACACACACACATATATATATATATATATATATATATATATATATATATATATATATATATGTGTGTGTGTGTGTGTGTGTGTGTGTGTGTGTGTATATATGTGTATATATATATATATATATATATATATATATATATATATATATATATATATATATATATATATATATATATATATATATATATATATATAGAGAGAGAGAGAGAGAGAGAGATCTAGAAATGGCCATATATATAATGCACTATACAGATGTGTATAAATACATATATATTTGTATGTACATGTAGACATATATCTACATATGTATATGTATATATCCATAGCCTTGTCATGTGTAAACACTACTGTTGTGTACACCTTCCCAGATCTATCACACCGTATGTATCTGATATGTGTATGATGGTGCAGTTTCGGCCTTTGACAAACTCGCCTGTGCCTCAACAGTCCTATCATCATCTTCGGTGTCTGTATGGACACCAATATCAGATTGCATACAGGAGGGACCCTGACCCACCTCGCGACCTGTGGAGGAAAACAAGAAATGCACTTTAAGACCTGTACAGCATTGCATAACAGTACACACACACACACACACACACACACACACACACACACACACACACACACACACACACACACACACACACACACACACACACACACACCCTGAAATTCCACCATAATACCTACCTGTCCCTGAGTTTACAGACAGTCCCACATTTATTCACGTAAGTTCCCCATCCTGCATCACACTTGGTAACATACACTCATTAATGCCACTCATTAATGTATCATTCCTCTAAATGCCTAGACAAGTGATCGCAACAAAAGACCTGTTACTCCATTACCTCCTTGACTTGAGTGGAGTAGGTTTTACAAGGCCTCACTGCTGTCATCCAGTGTTCACCCTGGGTATATCCGGACATTGTGAGCATGGCCTCCATATGTTAGAGGATACTACATTCACTCCATAATGTCATGCACTGGAGTGTCATATGTAACTATTTCTCAGTACATGCTAGATCTGCTGCTCATTCAACTTATCATGTGGACAACAGTAATATATGGATACACTCCCTGGTGTTGTCTAGTAATTCCCCAATGCATCTGTAGTGCTGCATACATGGGTAGTTATTCACCTTTCTGCTTATTGCAATTTTAAGGGTATACCTGGTGTCTAGTTTCCCTCCCAATGTATGTTCCATGCTACAGACTTTATTATACTATCAGCTGCCCTGTGATTACATATCAGAAAAGTATTCCTGGTGTCTCATGTGTCAGTCCATGTCCATGTACTGCACGATTCCAAAGGGAAGTACTGACGTATGAACAACCCCACAATCATACATGTGCATACATGGACACCCACACAAACACACACACATGCACACACACACACATCCTACATGCAGCAACCCCACCACAACACCAGATTGCACTTACAGACAAAATAAGCCCCCCACAGACACACACACACATACACACACACACACACACACACACACACACACACACACACACACACACACACCTACAGTTGAGGTTGCACAAAGATAGTGCGCACAGATCTCCCATTACCCATCTGTCAACATGCATAGCATATGGTACTCAACAGCATGCAGGGCAGCTATATCCATGCTAGTAACACTATACATGTGTGTAGATGATGCCCCTTCCTCTGGTAAAAACTGCACCCATGTACACAGTATTGCTGTGCACCTGCTCTGCAACCTGCCATGTACTGTGCACCATACCTCACAGGTGTACGAACCATTGCTGAATGTGTATAATTGTGTTGGTTATGTCTGCTCTAATGCTCACAGCCCCTATGTGTTTGTCAGACACATACCTGGGATGATATGTGGACAGATGTCATTTGTGAATGCCTGATGTCTGATCTGCAGATATCAACATCAGCGATACATGTATGGCCAAACAATACTATAACATAAACTTACCGTAACTATGGGGTGTGTACACACCCTTATTGATATGACGCACTCTTCCTTGATATGCCATGGGACCACATCACCGCATATGTTAACATTACATGAGCCTGATATGCAACATATGTCCTGTACATTCACATGCAGTATCTAACAAATGTGTTAGGTGTGCAGATGCTGACCGCAATGCATACACTTCTTGGGTGCATATGTGTGCTCGCCTTTATCATGATGGTGTGTTGCACCTATTGTTATGTGTACTACAGCAGTCACAATTCCTGGCAGGGGTATACAAGCATGGGCCATCTGCATTTGCCAGTATATGGTCAGTCTGCCCTACATATGTCCCCCAACTCTGCATGATTGCAAGGTCAACTCATGTGCACATCCCTTGGAGTTCACACACTGCTGTCAATATTGCTGTGAAGTCAGGGTTACATCTGCCACAGTTCCTGAACCTGACTGTGTGCAGATACAGCCATTCATAGCATCCTTAGGATCCCTGCTGCAGTGCACCCCCTCCCCACCTTCAGCCTTTTTGCAGATGCTTGACAACTATGGCCTACACATGTGTGTCAGGTTGCAGTGTCCCAAACACTGAATACCAGGTGTAACAGCCTAGTCCCAGCTAATGACTGGCAAACATACAGATGTGCACTGGCACTGGCACAGTACAGATGGGGATGGTGGGCCTGACGTGGGGTGAGGCATTGGTTGTGCAGCACCTGTATCTTACATGATGCTGTCTGTAGGTTTCCAACATGGTCATGGCACACCAGCACACACTACAATGCATGACTGTTGGGAACCTCTTCTGTAATGCATACACTACCTGTAGAGAGGCCTGGCTGATGTTTCCTGTGGTACAACTGTCACATCTGATTAGCCTAACCCACAGGCCACACGCTTGCAGAGTCCAGGCAATTGCTGACATGGGTACTGTACAGCCAGTACTTGCTGGACATTCCTGCAACCCCCTCAGTGTTGTGGCATGTTACTGGGCAGCCCGCATGACCAGTTTGCTACATGTGACATCATTTGTCTTGGATGGCCATCTGTTTATTTCCTTCATCAGTCCTGTCCCATACATCCTTGTCACATACATGACTGTCTGCACTGTTTTCCATGGCATAAGCAATAGTGAGGTATGGCTACATGTCCAGCTCCTGTTGGGTATGGGGCCCACATCATGTCATGTAAGATATGTGCAAGTCACACCTGCCTCTGTTGCAGGTAAGTGTGCACATTTGATGACCAAACGTCTTGGACAGCAGTCCAATATGTGGTGTGACACTGGGGACGTGTACTTGCTGAAAGGTGCATTTCCATGGCAAATACATGCAGTCAGTACCTCAACAGCTGCCTCCACTATATTTTATCTGGAGTGTGTGCACACATATACTTCCAGTGTTTGTGAAGGTATGTATTCCCCATATTTGCTGCCCTAACCTATGATTCCGTAGTACACACGCATTGCTCATGTTGGGATCACATTGCAGGTGTTAAGGATTGTGGACCACAGTATTATGATATGTCATTGTGTAGCTCTGTAACAGTTGCCATTGTAATACTGGTATATACAATGTTGTAGCACTGTATAAGGGTTATGTTTCACACATGTCCCTACTGTAGGCCATGTTTCCCACCATTATGTCCATCCCTGTGGATACATTTTGCAATGACAGGATGTTAGTTATATTGCAGGTGTCTGACAAACCCTTCAGATACACCATCATGGCCACCACTGTGATGCACTGCAGTTAACAGCAACAATACGTGAACATGTATGGCATGCATTATGAATAGGTGTGTTAGATGTGTGCATGGAATATACCATAGCCATTACATGACTGGTGTATTGGCAATCATGAACATAAACCATACTCACCAGCTACAGTCTGCTGCCTTGGTGGTATACCAGAGGGACCTAAATAAGTGTGTGAAAGATGTGATATCAGTAGCCACAGCTGTGGCATTGCTACAGGGTGGGTGGAGCATTACAGTACATCATCAGTATGAGTCCACAAAACTACAGCTTATGCACATCTGTTTATTACTAGTACGCAGCAACAGGCTATATATATGACATCTCACATATGCATGATCTACCTGTACAGATGCAGATGCATAAGTAACAGTGGTCTACTGATGTATCCTGTGGCCTTACCTGCATGCTCCTCAGCACATGTGTGATTAGCACCCACCTCCACTATGGTCAACACCAGTTGTTGCATATGCGGGTGGGCAGGTGCCATAAGGCTGACAAGGAGCTCCTCAACACGTGTCAGGGGGAGATGGATGGCATGACCCCCCTGTTGTAAGGTGATCCTCCAGATTGCAGCAGCATGCTGACGGGCACTGCGAAGCAGGTCACTGCAATGATGCCAGACCTGCTCATAACTACAATTGTGCAGGCCAGCATCATTGACCCTGTGGACTAGATCGTTCCACAGGGTGGTCCACTTCTGATGCTCATGGGCTGTCCTGCCAAAGAGCACCTGGTAGTGCTGTACCAGGTGGTTTACAATTACCTCATTTTCATCTGCTGAATACACCGGTAACCGGCCGTGGGACATCTTGCCTGAAAGACATAAAGATAGAAACAGATCTGAGCAACTCATACAGCAAGGTTACCATAGTTCTTAATGCACATCTCTGTCTCCCCCCACCATATCTGCGACAAGAAACTGTTCACACAACTCAATAGGTATGGCTACAGCCTACCTACCATTGGGACATATATTGTATTTTACCACACTTTGTGCTATGTGTTTGTAGCCATGTTCCCCATGGGGACACTAACATTGCTGGCCTGTTATGAATAATGTCACCTGCATGCCATTGTAAGGGCCACTATGGTTCCATATAAGCATGTGGTCTGTTTGCTATGTGGTTGCTGCACATCTGTCGTTATATGTTATTGGGGATATCTATGCATGCTGTTGGACATGATCCGGGATTGTGCGGACTATTACTACCCACATATGTTCTATAACAGTGACACAATAGCAAGTTTATGGAACAGTTGCCAACAGAACCACCTCTTCCACCTCATCTGGCCATGTTACCAGGCCATATCACATTGTGGGACCCACCCTGGGGCCTCCTCATCTACTGGTCCAGCACTACCATCAGGTGGAACCACCTCAGGAGATGGTGTGTCCCCCCCGCGGGAGCACACACAGATATGATCCTGTCAGCCGAGGTCAGGTCCAGGGTCTGTTGCATAGGGAGCTCCACAGAGACTTGTGGGATGTGCTACAGCACCTTGAGGCCCTCAGTACACAATCACAGGGTCCACATGCTCCTCCTGCTCAGCCTCCAGGCCAGGCACCTTCAGGGCCATGAAGCTGCTGTTGTGACTACCAATGGGTGGGGGCCTTGTTCCCATTGTTTCCATATGGGGGCTAATGGGGATTCCACATCGCAGACCACACCCACCATCCAGGATGTTTACCCACCACATGTCATATACCACCCCTATAGGCTATATCTATCTACCAACCCAACCCACCACCACAAATATACCTGCTATCCTTCCCCAAATTCCCATTCCCACCTTCACAGACAAGGGCAATGTGGTCCCAACAAGGGGTTCACATGTGACATAACTGTCCATGTTGCACACACTTACAGCTGTATATGTGTGTTTATTGATATGTGTGTGGTGTTCCCTCACACATAGCATGCAGCACTGTGATGGACATATAGGGGACATATTTATATACATATGTGTGTGTGTGTTTGTATATATGTAGACATACACATATATGTGTTTATATATATATATATATATATATATATATATATATATATATATATATATGTATACATACAGGTGTCTGTAGATATGTATATATGTATGTATATATATATATATATACATACATATATATATATACACATATATATATCTATATATATACACACACACATATATACACACACACACACACACACACACACATATATATATATATATATATATATATATATACATATATATATATATATGGGGTACATTCAGACATCCACACATGGACCATGTCAAAGATTTATCACTACACTCGGTATCCTACAGAGTGCTTAGAGGTGACATGTCTGGCATACAAGGCATCCTCTGACCTAATACAGATGGACCTAATGAACATCAGCAAGTCAAATGGCATCAGAACTACTCAGTCCAGGTATCTAAACAATACCTAACCCTCCTTCTAGCACAGCTGCACTGTTCTGCCTTGATACAACACAGACAGGTGCCACATATGGACACAGCCTTACATTAGGGGGGTATATATGGGGACAGATTGCAGGTAAGCCTCTTACACTCCTATGGCATTTGAAGCATGCTACATTACCTGTTAACTTGAGTGACCTGCAAGTGGTGGGCTCTAGAACCCACATGTCCATCATTATGGCATTACATTCACGACCAGCTATTGGCCACAGTAATATACATGCTTTCCAGTACACAACACACACTTTGATGGCTTACATCTTGTCAGTAAGTGCTGCTCTGCACAGTTGACAGGTATGGCCCACTACCCACAGGGACAAACTCTATTATCCATAGCAGTTGTTCAGCTGAACATCATTACAACAACAAATGATAGCACATATAAATCATTCCACATAAGCTATCCCATTATTATGAACCAAGTACAACAGTCAATTATATGCATATATACTTCACATACCTGTTGTGGGAATAAAGTCTGTTCTGAATAGTTTCCTTGTAAGGAGTTTTTTTTTCTCCTGTGGCTTGGCTTTTAACCTGCTTTCTTTCTTAGTTTGCTTGATTGATTGTTTGCTTCATGTTCACTTTCACTGACTCGCTCTCTCTCCACTAAATGGATTGAGCTGCTTTGAATAGATTGCAGCATGGCTTTTGTAGGTGATGCACATGATCAGGTGATGGCCTCTGCACCAATCAGTGTCCTCCACTTGCTACCTGCATGCGCCATGCTGTGTAGTACTTCCAATTACCACTGTCATGGCAACCCACTACTATAAATCCCTACATCATGTGGGTGGTCCCTTTACCTTTCCTGTATGGTGGACATCCTTCCTGAGTGTGGGCAGCAGTGTTACAGACAGCAGGCAGCAATACCTCTTACAAGAGAACTTGCAGACTCAAGCCAGCTACATATTTGTATAAGATTCCAGAACTACAGTCAGAGTGTGAGTAGTGTTGTTGTATGCATTGTATAGCACCAGTGTTACAGGGTTTATGTGTACATACTAGTTTGACATGGAATACAGTTTGTCTGCATAGCTCTCAGCTGTGGGCCTATCCACTTGATGGCCAGAGGTGTGTCTGTTATGTTTTGTCTGTCCACCACACAGGTCTTGTGTCAGATATATCACTGGCAGTGTGTGTGTTGAGTGCTATCAGTACATGGCTACATTCATTTGTATTTCTGACTTCATATTCCTGACTAAGGATATGTTCCAGATTATCCTGTAACACCAGCAACTTGCTTAGTGTATGACAACACTATTTCACATATGGGCCTGTGTTCCGGCCTCTGTCCTCCACCTACATACCAGGCTTTGTCCATATGACATGCACTCAGGGGTTATGTAGTGACCTGTGATTATGTCATGCTGCCATTCCTGCCATCATTCCAGTGCTGTTGTGGCCCCCACACTTATTGTGGGGTTGGGTCCATATATATGTGGGCTTCATCTGCACAATACATGTGTGCCCTTCTGCAGTCCAGAGGCCAGTGTATGTAACAGTATTATATGCCCCTGTAAGTCAGTCTATGGGGGGGGCCGGCATGCACAATAAATAACCTAGGCTGTTACAACATGTGAGGGATATCAGGAGTAAGCTGCCTTAAGGTATATGGATGTACATTACCATACATTTCACCTTAGGAAAATGCTGGCCTACTGCTTCCTGCAATACAGACTGTTCTGTTTGTCAGTGTGGTAGTGATGGTTTCAGTTATGTCTTGTTATGTAACAGATACATATTTTTGTGTCAGCTGCAGTCTTTTCCCCCTAGGGATTGTGTACAGAGTATAGTTAGAGGCTGCTGGACTATACATCTGCATTACTTACTGTTGATTGATTGTTATCCTGCGGCCCAGTCTTTTACTGTTGTACTGCTTGAAGGCCTTAGCCTGGACAGCAACATATGTTATGTTTTCGGATTACTATATTAAATGATCTGTTTGAGAGTTGCATTGATCTGTTTGTATGGATGTATGCACAACATGGCATATACAACTGCAATAGTACACAAAACTTTTTCATGTATGCAAATCTGTGTGTGGTGTTATATCCTTTGATCTCTCTGTGGGTATATGTTTCACGCAACAATTCTCTTTTGTATGGGTGACTCATACACTGTCCATTTGATAAGGTGGCAACTGTTGGAATACTGGCTGTTCAGTATGGTGTGCACCCTCTAAATATGTATCTTCCTATACATATCTGTGTGCGTGTATATGTGTAGTTACATATATATCTATCTATATATATATATATATATATATATATATATATATATATATATATATATATATAGATATATATATGTGTGTGTGTGTGTGTGTGTGTGTGTGTGTGTGTGTATCTGCATATATGTGTGTGTGTGTGTGTGTATATGTATCTTAGGAATGTTTATTGCTGCCACATTGTACATTCCCTATGGTAGCCAGACTGTACTGCATGATATGTTACTGATACCAGCCTGACATCATACAGGTGGAATGGATTACTGTTAACGTCCTGTGCCCATGGTTATGGGACTTGCAACAGTTGGAGGGGGTGATATCAATACATACAAGACGTATTTAGCTTGGGCCCCCTCACCCCCATTAATTGTGGGTGTGGTCATATGTGTACTTGTTATGTTCTCTTTTATATATATATATATATATATATATATATATATATATATATATATATATATATTTATATATCTGTATATACATATATATATATATATATATATATATATATATATATATATATATATATATATATATATATATATATATATATATATATATATATATATATATATATATATATATATATATATATATATATATATATATATATATATATATATATATATATATATATATATATATATATATATATATATACACACACACACACACACACACACACACACACACACACACACACACACACACACACACACACACACACACACACATCTGCATGTTTAAATACATTTCCAGTATTGTTGCATGAATGTGCTGGCTTATATGTATGTGAAAACATCAGGGCTATTTATATCTGATGTGGCTTAGTGGTAAATCACTTTGGCTATGGTGTGTAGGGCCCTGGCTTCAAACCTCACAGAGGCTATTTATTTTGTTGCTGGGCAGAACAAGGGCTGTTGAATAGTGATTAAGGACCTTTTAAGCAGTTGTAAGCGGGTTTGTGTGGGTTTGCGTGGAGGTAAGCACTGCTAACTTCCAGTTACAGTTTCTTCTACAGATTTACCTTCTCAATTGCTTAACCTCTGTAGGCATTGCTTACCCCCATGCAAACAAGGTTAAACCCACTTACCCCCATGCTAATTTCTTTAAAAGAAATGAAAAAAGGTTGATAGGAAAGTGGTGAAAAAGGGGCACAAATAGGCAAAGACAGTAGGGAAAATAGCTAAGGATGTGCAGGAAGGGTGTAGGGAAAGTCCATAGCTGCCCATTTCTTCAACAGCAACAGCTGTGCATATGCACTGAATTTGGAGATAGGTTTGGACACTCATACCCCTGAGAGAGGGGTGAGGACAAGAATAATATGTTGTGAAGCCAATTAGACTAGAGTGCATATGTCCAGTGGACACTTGTGTGAAATGGACAGCTATGTATGGGGCGAGATATTTTTGAGGGAACAGATTGCCCTTTTTTTTCAGGTGAGAGTGGGATGTTGTGGAGGGATAGTAGGTACATTTTTCGGGAGGTAGGTTGGGTAGGTTAACAGACAAGACAAACAAGACGCATACAGGGGTGGTATATGACACATGTGGGGGGTAAACACCCTTGATGGGGAGGTGGGAGGGGTGTTTGGAAATTGGAAGCCCATGAGCCCCCTAGTCAAAACACCCATGGGCAGTCACCATTGCACCTTCACAGCCCCGAAGGTGGCTGTGCTGGGGGCTGAATATGAGGGCCAGACCGACCCTCTAGTTGCAACACACAGCCCTCAAGCTGGCGTAGCAGATCTCTGAACTCCCTGTGGAGCTCGCTACACTCCACAACCACGACCTGGTGACGGGTGACAGTGTCCTGTCTGCACCTACCCCCGGGGGGTCGAATCCCATCCCTTCAGGCAGTTCCACCCGAAGGTGGTGCAGGACCAATGGACAAGGGCTGGTGCCTGGTCCCATGGTCAGCTGAAGTGGGACAGGTGGGTCTGCCAGGACTGGCCTTCCCAAATGTGCTATGGTGTTTAAATTTTATCAACATATGTGAGTTAGTAATAGTCAACACATTCCAGGATTAGGTATAACGGCATGCATAGATATTCCCATTAACCCAAACACCAGATATGGAACAGCTGCATAGCAAACAGAACAGATGCATATATGGAACTACAGTGGTCATTACAACAGCATGCAGGTACATTAATGGCAGCATGCCACCAATGTGGGAGTATTTCAACATGGCACATGCATAGAAACAAATTTAAATAATTATCAAACAATAGGGCATATGTCCCAACAGTAGGTTTAATGCAGCACATACCAATTGAGTTGTGTATTTAGTTCATTGTTGCAGATATGGTGGGGGAAGAGAAAGGTGTCAATTAACAGCTAGTATATTTCTGTAGTTCACATTACTTTCCTAGTCAGTGCTGTGATCTGTACCTTACAGGTATTAGTACACTACCCTATCACCTATGAAGCAGGCAACTATATACATGAAATGAGATTTACCTGCAGTATACATGTCTTACCTGGTATACCTGTGGAGGTATTGTTTGTTACCACTACCTAACTGTTTCTACATATATTCCCAGATTCCAGGTTGATATTATGCACATACCTGTCCATCTCTTATTGCACACACTATGGGCATGTCTTGACCACATGCAGGTGAACTGGGACATATTTCAACTATTGCCCTCTTAAACCTTGAGTGAATTGTACAATGACAGGTTAGATTTCATTGACATTTTCCAAATATGTACAGGCCTGACAGTTATATGACATGAAATGCTGCCTACATGTCAGAGATTAGTACACTGATATGCCAGGGGGACAGGGTAACAGCCGGGAGATATGGGACAATAAACTGGACATTCTGGACAATTCTGTACACTTATGGGGTATGATTCTGCATACAGCTTACTACCACTCACAGGATTAGAGCCATGGCTGTGTCTGCTAAAAATAAAACACTGTCCATCACAGTTGAGTGTGCTATATAGGTATCACTGTGTATCTCTTGTATGATCTCTGTCTATAATTCTCCTGTGGTTTTACATTCTGACCTTGTAATTACAACACTCTTATACAGGATTTCCTAGACAGTTATATTATGTAGTGTATGGGTGACAGTGATCAGTGATACCTTATTATTCAGGGTAACTGCAACACTAACAATGCCATACAATACCAGAGTAAACAGTACCAGTACAGGATATCAATCTTTTATTTCTAGGCACAGGGTTCATATCTGACCTACCTGTGGGAGCAATGTTTGTTAGCACTATCTGAATGTTGCCACACAAATTACCAGATTCCACATTAGTATTATGCACATACGTCTCACTCTGTTACTGTACACTCTCTGGTCACAGCTTGACAACATGGGGGTGAAGATGAGACATACTTGACTAATTACTCTCATAACATTTTGGGGAGTTGATAGAGTGACAAGTTTGTTCTTCTAGATGTCTGATTATTAGTTGTATGTCTTGTTTGCTGACTAAACGTCTGGGATCATCCCACTGATTTGCAGGGGGACAGGGTGACAAGCAGCAGATATGGGCTGATTTACTGGACATTCATAGGTTCATAGGTAGGTACTAGGCTATTGGCCCTAGGGCCTATACAAGCCTAGCCAAAAGGTACCCTGTCTTTCACCACCAAAGAAATTTATTTTCCTGTGCTACTGTCGATCAGAGTCACAGAAGTGATCCCTGGGTTAAATTTCTTATCTCCCATCCAATCATCAAAATTTTTCTTGAAGAGTGCTAATGAGGAGCTTTGTGTGATATAGATAGGTAGTTTGATTCAGAGTATGGGAAGTCTCGGGGATATAAATCTATCCCTCCAGCATGCTCTGTTTATTGTGGTGACAAGGTTTAGGTCCCTAGTGCATGTAGCTCGGAGGGATTGGGATTTCTTTAAGTGGAGCATGTCCAAAAGCTCTGGGTTTGACATAGCTTTGTATATTAGGCAGGGATCGCCTCTGAGTAGGCGATATGCAATGGAGTAAAGCTGCAGTTTTTTGAGACAGTCTGCATAGGGCATCTGTTTGAGGCTGGTAATCCTCTTTGTGAGGTATTTCTGCAGCCTTTCCAGTTGTTTTAGATGTCTTGTGACGTACATACCAAAAGGGGCATTGTACTCTATAATGGGTCTAATGAGTGACAAGTAGAGGGGAACAATGACCTCTTTTTTCCTGGATGAGAAACCTTTTGTGATGAGGTGTGCCACGTAGAAGGATTTCCTAACTACTGTGGCGATGTGATTATCAAAGGTGAGACTACTGTCCACCTGTGTCCCAAGGTCTCTTATCACACTTTTGGTGTTAAGTAGACAACCGCCTATGTGGTAGTTCATGAGTACAGAGTTTTTACCAAAAGGGATGACAATGCACTTTTTGGCACTGAGCTTGAGGCCATGGCTTTGACACCAGGCATCTGTCTCTGTAGGATGTCCACATCTTTTGGAGTTTTGATTATGGCTCCTAGTTTGCAGTCATCTGCAAACTTTGTAAGCCAAAGACCTTCTGTGTTAGCCTGTACTTCAGAGAAGTAGATACCAAACAGGAGAGGACCCAGGACTGAACCCTGTGGTACTCCACTTGTCACTGGTCTGAAGGTGGATTTGGAGTCCGCTACTTGCACAGTGTGGGTTCTGTCAGTGAGCCAGTTGGCAACCCATCTTGTGACAGGGATTTATACCTAGTTTAGTGAGTTTATCTATAATTCCAGAGTGGGGGATGGTGTTGAAAGCCTTGGCAAGATCTATATAGGCTGTGTGAACCATCTTACCCTCATCTACGGCTTTGGTGACTGCTTCAAAGAAGTCTATCAGGTTTAGGAGACATGATCTGCCTTTTACAAACCTGAACTGGGTGGGGTCCAGAGTTTGGAGATTACCAGTGTCATTGTTTATAAGTTCCATGATGATATGTTCCATAGCCTTGCAGACCAGGCTCGTCAGGCTAATGGGGTGGTAGTTTCCAGGGACCGTGGTGGCTCCCCCTTTATGGAGTGGGGTAACCATCGCTGTGCACCATTCAGTGGGCACATAGCCTGAGGTGAGGCTATGACTGAACATGGTACTTAGGTGGGGTGCCAGTTTGTTCTGTAGTTCATGTAGAATGCAGCATGGGATGTTGTCAGGTCCCATGAATGCAGTGTTCTTGGCTTTGGAGAGTATGTTTTTTACCTGTGCAGCCATGATTAAAGAAACTTTGCATTCTTCTGGCATAGAGATGGGCCCCTTAGGGGATAAGAGGGGGGTAAAGTTAGCACTGAACCTATCTGCCAGGATGTTGGCAATATCAGTTGGTTCTGTATATTTAGTGCCATTGTGCTATAACTCAGAGCAGATCTGAGTGTTGCCATTAAGATTCTTGACATAGCTATAGAATGCTTTGGAGTCAGTGGCGATTTTGTTTTTGTAACTAGCTTTGGAGGATTCTATGAGGGATCTCAGCATCTTACTGAGGCTGACCAGGGAGTTCCTCCAATCATAGGATTTTACTCTTTTTGGCAACAGTTTCTTTCTTCTGTTGTAGAGTTTGTTTATGGCAGGCAGGGGACCACCAGATTGGCTTCCTTTTTTTGGAGGATAGCATCTTGGTTCTGTTAGGGATTGCATGATTCATGCACTCATGTAAGTGCTTATAAAGTGCATTTGTGTAGGATTCAACAGTCATACCTCTATTGTTCGTCAGTATGGATGTCATGAAGTTTGCCACTTCTGTCTTAAAAAGCGTGAAGTTGGCTTTGGAGAAATTTTTTACGGTGGTTTCCCTAATGGGGGGGGGGGATGTGGAAATCTAGGGTGATTACCTTGTGGTCAGATATGACCAATGAGGAATTGACCTCTGGTGTAGAGCACCCGTTGCCCATGTTGGTAATAACCAGGTGTAGGATATTACTGACCCTGGTGGGGTTGTGGATAAGTGGATCCAAGGCATTGGAATTTATGAATTCCAGAAAATGTTGAGCAAAAGACTTGATACATGAGTAGTTTTCCCATTTAATGGTGGTGTAGTTGAAATTGCCCATTATTAGGGTGTTAGGTTGTACCCTAATAGTTTCCAGTGTATCAAGAAATGAGGAGTGGGGATCCTAGGGCATGGTGGAGGATCTGTAGCAAGCTACAATTTGGATTGCTGTCTTTCCCAGAGTAAGTTGCACTTACATAATCTCAGATCTCAGATAATCTCAGATGCATTATGCTGAGCAACTAGCCTGGAGGTGTGGATATCCTTAATGAATATGGACACGCCTCCGCCTTTAGTGTTTCGGTCCAGGTTAGGTGGCCAAAAGGTGTGGTATGAATTATAGCCTGGTAATGCAAGGGTACTCTCTGGAGCCTTGAAACAGGTCCCTGTCACTGCACAGATGACGTTCGCCATTTTAAGGAGTGCCTCGAGTGAGTGCATTTTGAGGTTTAGACTTCTAGCATTGAGTAGCAATACCCTCAGATCTTGCTTTCTTGTACCTGTTCCAGTGGTGAATTTGTCATTTGAACCTTGCCTAAAAAAGGCACTATAGGGGTGGCTAGAGCCTTAGCCAGTATCCAGAATCCCCGGGGCAACAGGTGCAGGCCATCTCTGGCAAAGCATCGTGGTTTGTCGATCATGTCATCCCAGGAAGACAGATACTGGATCCCCTTAGAATGACACGAGAAGCTTAGCCAATTGTTGAAGTCAATCATTTTGTCCTTGTACTGTGGTATCATTCTGGGTAATGGCAGGATGCTACTCAGGGCTAGGGTCATACCTGCCTGGGCTACAAGATTGGATAACTCCCCCATGTCTCTTTTCATGTAGTCCAGGGAAGTATGTCTCAGGTCATTCACACCAACATGGACAATGACAGAGTCATATTTGTACTTGTTGTGGAGTGACCTGAGTGCATGCATTATGTGGCGGATCCTGGCACCCGACAGGCAGCTGACAGTAACTTTCTCTTTGTTTAGCCTGGTGAGTGGAACATCAGTGTGCTTGACTATAGAGTCACCTATGACTAGAGTGTTAGGTACATTGTTATGCCTTATGGGCTGTGGTTGAATGGCACACTGAGTTTGTGGGCTATGTGTCATTTGGGTTATGTTGGGTGGTGGAGACTGCTTGTGTTTCTGCTTTGAAGGTCCTTGTTGCTTGGGCAGGTTTTTACTGAGAGCCTCCACAAATGTAAGTGTGTGTTTTGTGTTTCTATGTGTGGGTTTTGGTGGTGTAGGTTTTGAGGGACTATGTGATGAGTGTAGTGTGGTGCAAGTGTTTACCTTCTCCTCTTGACTGTCTAGTCCAATCTTGGATGAAGAGAGCTTTGCTTCCAGTTTGGCTATATAAGTGCATCTCACACAGGTTGTAGTGTTGGGGGGTAGGATGAGAGGGCTGTCTGTGTACATGAGACAATTGCTGCATTGCCCCAGGATGCCCAGATTCATCAGGTAGACAGGAGAAAACACCGTGATCTGACCCTTAGACATGCCTGGATAGGTGCTTATTTGTTAAGTACTAGAAAATGTTTTCCTCTAGACAAGTGAGTAAAGTTGAGTGCTGTAGTAATTCGTAGCTTATTTAGTGCTTACAAAGAGTTCTGAACATGTGCTGAGCTCAAAGAAATGGACTTGTGTGTTGAAACTAAAAAAACTGGCTAGTTCTAAGAAACAAAATTAAGCTAGAAGGCTTCCCTCCAACACAGAAAGGCTTGGGGGCTCAGAAGCCCACAAACAGTCCTGGACACAGCAAATCTGTATCTGGACTAGACCTCCCACAGGAAAGGCAGGAAACAAGCTTAGAATTTTTTTTTAAGTGGAAAGAGGGAAAGTAGGAGCAAAAACTAAGTGGATTGGCCTTCTCAAATGTTCTCCCTGTATTAGGTAGAAGGAAGTAATAACACTAGACTGGGAGGAGTGTCCCAGATCAAATTTACAGTAGGGGCGGGCAACTGCAAAGCCACCAACTATAAGAATAGCATACAAATAGAGAGGGAGGGTGGGAAATAAACTGCAGAAATGTTTCTCACAGCAGAAAAGCAACAGTCAGCCTTTAAATAAAAATGTTAAACAGATAAAGGAGCCTCTAGAGAAAGCTTTTAACTGCAAACAAGTTATATGACACACTCCTTGGCAGGTTATCAGAATCAAACAACCCAAACAGATGCTTAATAAAAGTGGACAATTTCCAGTTAATACCTCACACACAGTGAAACTAGCAAGAAAAGTAAGCAGTAGACAAAGTATTATAAATAACTCAAAAAAATAAAAAACAAACAGGATACTTAATGTTATATATTATAGATCTGAGTTTGCTCAGTGCACTTCCTTTGATTAGCTCAGTGTGAAATGGCAGAAACACTCACAAACTTAACTTGTTAGGTAACAGAAAGTTGAAACCTGAGACAATTCTAAAAAAAAGTTCAGAAGAATCAGTGAAGTGCTTACTCTAAGCTGTAGTCCAGGTGATCCCAGTCAGTCAATGACCATAAACAATCCCATCTCACTGAAATGTCTAATGGCTTTGGCTAAACCAAGATGTCCTTGAACATGTGCTTAGACACACAGCCTCCACAAACACTAGGCCCAAACACAAGCCTGAATATGGACAATGCTACAAATACCCACACTACTTAGATAGAAACAAACTGCAGAAATGTTTCTCACAGCAGAAAAGCAGCAGTGAGCCTTTAAATGAAAGTTTTAAACATATAAAGGAGCCTCTAGAGAAAGCTTTTAACTGCAAACAAGTTATATGACACACTCCTTGGCAGGAGATCAGAATCAAACAACCCAAACAGATGCTTAATAAAAGTGGATAATTTCCCGTTAATGCCTCACACACAGTGAAACTAGTTAGACATATCTGTACAGTTGTGGGGTATGATTCTGCATACAGCCTACTACCACTCCCAGGATTCAAACCATGGCTGTGTGTGCTAAAAATACAACAGTTCACGTGACAGTTGAGTGTGCTATTTGGATTTTGTTAGACGTCTTTTCACTGTTTTCTGTCTAAGTCTCTCTCAGTTGTACTATATGACCTCTTGGGATTACAACAGTCATATACAGACATTCCTACACATTTTATTTATGTAGCAAAGTGTGGGTAACAGTGCTTACTACAACAGTACTATTAAGTGATTGCAACTCTACATTACCATATGATACCACATTAAACATATGCAGTCCATCAATGACACCTTTATTGCCAGGTTATTATGGCTTTATTTACATAAAACCTATATAAGACTCTTCCTGCCATATTCTCTAGTGTATGCAGTACATGCCTTAAACAATACAGTTTTTTTACAGGCAATTAACTTACTACTACTTTTAGAATTATTTCCTATGACAGTACATGCAAGAGTATTACTAACCTACCTTGCGTCACAACAGCTGCAGTCTACAGGCATGGGCTTCCTGGTTCAGAGCCCGCTCATCTGCCACTGTGAAAGACATAAGAGGAATATTTAGCCATACCTATCCATAATATACATGAGCTGGCAATTATTAAAAAGGTAGTGGACTGATACTTACACATGACTGGCACATCCCCTGTCCTCCTAGCCTCTTGGATCCACTGATCCAAAATATCCCTCTTTCTCCACTTCAGGTGGGCATAGTGATGCCTGACCTGCTCACCAGTTCAGGGTATGCCAGTGGCACTGGTGAGGTCACGGGTGAGATGGTCTCAGGCTTTTGATTTGTATTGGGAACCCTGGTACTGGCCCTGTAGCAGTCTCTGGTCATGGTCTTTCACAAGGAGTCCTGCCATGGCTCTGGACTCCTGGATGCCCCAGCACTGCACCCAAAAGTGCACACCCTCTCCCATTCCAGACATAGTGCCTACAGGAGGAAGCTGCAACCAGTTATGAGATGTATTCCCACCTGTTGGATTTAAATAGGGCCAGTTTCCTGCACTTTGACATGATTGGATGGTTTTGAAAATGCTAAGCTATGGGCAAACCTGCTTACCTAATGTTGGCACTGCTTAAAGGGGTATACCAGTGGGCAGACTGAGTTAGCTGGCCTACACATTGCTTACACCTACTTAGATGGGCTGTGCAATGCTTAGCATTGCTTAATATTTAATTTGCATTATATTTGCTTTTTGGCATTGATTTATTATTCATTACATGTTATATATGTGTTTGGTATCCATGATTCATGTGTATGTACACTGTATGGGGTCCTTGTGTTTATTAGGGGATTTCAACACTTTATTACAATGACACCTCACATCTGGGCTTACTGCAGTACTCCAGCTCACATATTTATGTTATATAGTAGGTTATACAACATAAAACTGTATATAGATTCCTTTCACATGTTCCGTTTGATTTTCCTTTAGTGAGGATCTGTTTGGTGATACCTCAATGTTATGTACTGCTGTGATGGCTTAGTGGTTAACTACTGTGACTGTAGTATACAGGGTCATGGGTTCAAGATTGGCCAAGGCTGTTTAATTTGCTTCTGGCCAGATCAGCAGCTGATGCATACAGAGTGATTAAGGCAACTGTAAGTGGGTTTGCGCGAAGGTAAGAAATGCTAACCTTTGGTTAAATATGCTTACAGGGACTTAGCTTCAATATTGCTTAACCTGTGTGTGCATTGCTTACCCCCATGCAAATGGGCTTAAACCCACTTACTACTGCTTAAATATGCTTACTTCCACTTACCACCACACTAATTTAGACAGTGATGTCAAATAATTCTTGGGAAGGTGGTGGATTTGGAAACTGTATGGATTTTTCATTCATTACACATTTTACCTTCCATTTGTATCCCTGCTTCCTGTGTACATATACTGTATGGGGCACTTGTGATTATCTGTGGACTTTACAACATTATGACAATGACACCTCACAGCTGCATTTAATGCAGTACTGCATTTCACAAATATATGTTATTTAGTAGGTTATGCAATAAAAAATATTGGTCATAAAGTGATTTGACATGGAAAATGGAATGTGACTTGAACCAGGAATGACTGCTCGTAAGGTAAATGCTCTACCCACTACACTATTGCTGTACTGTTTAATTTGCATATATCTTGTTTTTTATCCTCTTGTGCCATTTAAGCTGCATTAACCGTAGCTAAGAGATGGGCAAACCATTTAAAACAAAAGCACTTCTTTAAATTTCATGTTTTAACTACTGCTCATATGAGCTTGGAGGATGTTGCTGCGGGTATGTGAACACCTATGAGCGGTCTCGCTCATTCTTATTCCCAAACTGCTGTTCTTGATTTCAGGAGCATGTATATTATAAGAGCTCTGCTCTCAGACACGCCCCCTGCACTCATACACAGTCCATGTCCATTTAGGAGCTCAGGCAGCGTGCCTTCATTGATATGCATGGCACAATGTCATCCTGCTCCTAAACGGCCACTTCCGTGCAGGACTAAGCTAGTCCTGCAAAGAAGGATAGTGAATCCGGGGGCTAGTCAAATCTTCTCACAGCTGGTTCGACCCAAAAATGAAAACAGCATAAACAGAGATGTAAAATTAGTGCTTTTGTCCCACTTTATTAAAAAGGAACGTCTTCAGAAAATGTCTTCATCTAAAAGGAAGCGAGTTTAAATACAACAGTGTTAGCCCACCAAAACTGTGTCAAATCAAATTATTTACATTAAGTCAAATGACCTTTTTTAAAAAGTCCTAATAGACACAATAAATTGCAAATAGTTATAAGTAAAAATATGAAATGGTTAATTAAATTACTTCACAGCACTTTATATTTTAATAAACACTTAATACTAATGTTTTCATAAAGACCCGGGGGCTGATTGGCTCTTAGCTTGATCTGCGACATTAGCTCCCTGGTTTCTAAATAATCATTGCAACCAGTAAAAAAAAACTGTTTTTTGTTTACTTGCTCAAGAACTAAAAAGTGGAATTTTTTGAAAATGGAAGAACTAATGCTGTGTTTGGCCAAAGCATTGTTCATATCCTGATTGCTAATAGCTTTAACATGTTCTCTAATGTGTACTCACAATGGTCTAGTGCTTTTACTCACATAAAATTGTTAACATGAACAAGTGGCCAAGCATACAATATTGTCAGCATGACAATTAAACCTTTGGATGAAAAAGTAAAGTTTAAATGTTTAAAATGAAAACTACTAACATTATTGATTTAACGGCACTGTTTACAAGAAGTAAACAAAACGTACCTGCTCACGAACTTAAAATTCTGTGGTGTATCCCAAACCCAAACACTAACAACTTTTTTAGAAACTTTCTTATGTACAAAAAATCGAATGATCTCCGAGTAGTCTAACCAAATCAGATTTTCTTTGTATAATTTACCAGTCATTGACTATTATATTTCTAATGTAAGAACTGTCTGTAGGTATAATTAAAGGAAAAACAATTCCCCAGATTCGGTAAACTTCCTTGCAGGTATAGCTTATTCCTGCACAGAAGTGACCAGTCCCATGCAGCATGGCAGCGTGCCATGCGTATTCATGAAGGCATGCTGCTGTGCTGTAATATGGACACAGTTCTGTGTACGAGTGCAGGGGTGTGTGTCTGAGAGCAGTGCTTTCAAAATACACAAGCCCCTGCACACCAGAATTACTGTACGGCAATTTAAATTGAACAAGATTGCTTGTAATACCTCCCAACCCATCAGGGTAAGAAATTTGGACAAAGCCATAAGGGACAATTGTCCATATAAGCCCAGAAAGTTGATAGAATAACAGGTTTAGCATTAGCATGAATTTTCGTCAGGGTATGAAGTACATAACACACACCTCTCAACCCATCAGAGTAAGAAATCTGGACAAAGCCATATGGAACAATTGGCCCTACAAACCCAGAAAGTTGATAGAATAACAGGTTTAGCATTAGCATGACTTTTTGGCATGGTATGAAGTATATAATGCACACCTCCCTACCCGTCAGAGTAAGAAATCTGGACAAAGCCATAAGGGACAATTGTCCCTACAAACCCAAACAGTTGATAGAATAACAGGTTTAGCATTAGCATGGATATTCTGAAGGGTATGAAGTAAAAAACACAACAAATAAATTTTTTTCACATGTCCAATAAAGTTTAAGTGTATTTGCACGGGTGTGCCCATTGCTTAGCTATGCTTAGCCCAGCTGAAACGGCACCATAAGTTAAATAGCAACAGACATCCAACATAAGCATAAGTGCAATAGTGTAGAGGTTAGAGCATATACCTTATATGTAGTCATCCATGGTTTGAGCCTCATCAAAGCCATTTCTAGCTTGTATGTGTAAACATTACAATTTTAATTTATTTGTATATTTATGTAGGAAGTAACTTATATTTCTCACCCACGGTAGTGTATTAGGCCCAGATGTGAGGTGTCAGTGTAATAAAGTAGTGAAACCCCCAAATAAACACAAGTGCTCCATAGAGTATAGTCACACAAGAATAAATGTAATTACAGCACATTGGGGGATATCAGGGAAGGTAAACAAATGTATATTATGTAATGAATGATGACTCAATCCCATACAGGTTGTAGTCCAACAAAATAAAACATAAGCAATGCTAAGCATTGCACAGCTATGCTGACTGGGTGTAAGCATTGTGTGCATATGAATGCTAAGCAATGAGTAGCCCAGCTAAGCGGATTTGCCCATTGGTAAGCAGTGCTGAACCTGCCTCTCTAAGCATTGCCAACCTTAGCTAAGCAGGTTTACCCATAGCTTAGCTTAGCTCAGCATATTCAAAACTGTCCAATCATGGAAAAGGGTGGGACATCGGCTGTATTTAAACCCCACAGGCGGGAATATAGCTGATAACTGGTTGTAGCTCCCCACTTTAGGCAGTATGGCAGGTGTTGCAGAGGGCATGTGCTTTCGGGCGCAGCGTTGGGGCATATAGGAGTCCGAAGTCATGGTAGGACTCCTGGTAAAAAAACATGATGTGAGACTGCTGCAGGACCAGTAACAGGCCTCCCAATATAAAGCAGAAGCCTGGAAAAGTCTCACCCGTGATCTCACCAGTGCCACTGGTATCCCTCGGACTGGTGAGCAGGTCCAGCGCCACTATGCTGACTTGAAACGGAGGAAGAGGGAGCTCTTGGAAAAGTGGGCCCAAGAAGCAAGACAGAGGGGTGATGTCCCAGCAGTGTGTAAGCAATCATAGCAATAACTGTTTACCAAAGTCCAACCTATGTATGTGATGGATATGTATGCCTAAATGTTTCTCTATTTTCATTACAGCTCCAGCTGAATGGGCTGTGAACCAGGAATCCCATGCCAGTAGGTTGCAAAGGCTGCATCACAAGGCTGATGAGTAACAATCTTGCTTGTAGTAGTCATACCAAATAAATATAAAGGAGTAGAATGTCACCTGGCAGTATAAAAATGTGTATTGTTTGCACTGAATAAACCAGACAATATGACAGTAATAGTCCCATAAAGGGCATATTTAAATAAAACTATAACTGCCTGGCAATAAAGTTTTAAATCCTGGACTGGTTGTAACCACTGCTTCCCACACTGTGCTACATAAAAAATATGTCTAGGAATATCTGTATAAGAATGTTGCAATTACAATGTCAGATTGTACAACCAAGAGAGGCTTAGACAGAAAACACTGAAAAAAGAAACAGCAGTTTCTCAATAGCTCACTCTGATAAAATACAAATTATTGTATTTTTAGCAGACACAACCATGGTTCGAATCCCAGGAGTGGTAGTAAGCTGTTTGTATAACTTCAACTAGGATTATGTGGATATGTGTAGAAACAGTCAGGTAGTGTTCACAAACATTCCCCCACAGGTCTTCCAAGTAAGAGAATTATAACTGCCTGACAATAAAGTTCTAAATCCTGGCTTGGTTGTGCTTACTCTGGTATTGCATGGCTTGACATGTTGCATTCACCAATATATGATATCTGAATAGTAATGTTGTGTTAACCACTGTTTCCCACACTGTGCTACATAAAAATTATGTCTAGGAATGTCTGTATAAGAATGTTGTAATTACAAGGTCAGATTATACAAACAACAGAGACTTAGACAGAAAACACTAATATAAAAAATAGTAGTTTCTTAGTAGCTCACTCTGATGAAACACAAATTGTTGTATCTTTAGC